>NW_015151463.1:234291-251336 GCF_000732505.1 Cyprinodon variegatus | reverse complement strand
CACATACTTTTTCACTTTTACTTGAGTAAAGACGTCAAGTTGATACTTCAACTTTTACCAGAATGTTTTTAAACTGCAGTATCTATACTTCTACTGAAGTAACAAATGTGTGAACTTTTGACACCGCTGGTCTGCTAAGAGTGAATGAGACATTGACTTCCTGATTAACACCCCCAGGATCTACACCAGGGACATCAGAATGCCTTTTGGGCTGAAAAATGTAGCCAGATGGTGACAATAAGATCGAGGGTAATCCACACAGAGGGGGTCACATTCCCAGAAGGTAGAATAGCAGATGTAGAAGAGAGCTGCAGGTACTTTGGAATACCACAGGTAACCATGAAGAGGCCACAAGTGAAGCAGCAACAGCCAAATACCTTCAGCAAGTAATGCAAGTTCTGAGCAGTCAGCTAACTGATAATGTAAATTAAATGTAATGTATTCCATTCTATTCAGTGTATTTCTATAGCTCCAATTCACATCATGTCATCGCAGGTCACTTTCCAGTTCACCAGATCATCCAGTCAGATTGATTCAAAGTTTTCTATCTAAGGAAAACCAGCTGATTGCATCGACTCATTGACTCTTCAGCAATCCCTCACACTAAGCATGCTTGTAGCGACAGTGGAGACGAAAAACTCCCTTTGAACAGGAAGAAACCTCCAGCAGAAGCAGGCTCAGTGTGAGCGGCCATCTGCTGAGGCCCACTGGGGTCATGTAATGTATGTAATTTAATGTAATGTAAATCGTTACATTGTCCCACATTGGGGAAATTCCCATTCTGCATTTAACCCCTCCCCTTAGGGAGCAGTGGGCTGCCATTGTGTGGTGCCCAGGGAGCAGTGTGGGGTTAGGGGTCTTGCTCAGGGACCCAGAGTGGAGGCTGTGGGGATCAAACCGGGTACTGCAACCTTCTCAGAGCACAGCCGCACTGATCTAACCACTAGGCCACCAATCCCTCCTATAAGTGGAACATCCAGGCAATCAAAAGATAATTCATTCAGTACTCCCCTAGATGGGAGTAAATCCCACATATTGATGCTTTAATATTTAGTTTATGATGAATTCCTTCTATGAAATAAAGAGAAATTCACCAGAACACAGACAGTCTTGCAGTATCTTAACTAGTTTCCCAGAGGATAACATGCACTGTGCTCTCACTTAGGCTTAAATGAGCACAAAAGCTGCAGGGTTGGTTTGGCATGGCCAAACAGTAGACTAAATGAAGTTGTTCATATCAGAGTGGCAGGATATTAGGGTCCTTGTGGAAGTATATAGCTTCATAGTGGTAGAGGTCAAGCATTTCCCTGATGTTGCATCAGTTTGTATTATTTTATCGTTAAGCATCTAAAGCAGCTTCCATAAGCATTTAATGGATGTGTAGCATCTTCTATTGTGTCAATGTGGCTTTATTGATGGGATGGGAACTATAAGGTTCTTCCAGAATAGGGATGGGGCAGCCAATTAATGTTTGAAGTTCTGCAGTTGCTGAATTAGCCTAGTATGTCAGCATGTTCTCTATGAAGCAGTGTTATAATGCTAAGAGAAGCATTTGTCTCGAGGACGTGTTTGTAATTTGCCCCTGAAGCCGGATTGTCCTCCAGTTCCACCCCTGGAAAACAGCCGGCCAAGAAGGAAGCACTGGTTGTTAAATCAATGTTCATTTTTCCCTTTCTGAAGTCAGTAACAAGCTTCCCTCTTTTGCTGATTCTTAGAAGCAGGTTATTGACTTCCTGACAATCAGAAGGCCATTCCAACTTGTCACACTATTCCCTTTCCCCCTCCCCGCCTCTCATTAGTGCACCATAGTGCTATCATCTGCAAACTTCATGATCATTTGAACCAGTTGAGAAGAATGTTTCGGTCAGCCAACCCACTGTGTCCAGCAGCATAGATCAGGTTCATCTTTCTTATAACCCATCTCACTTTACTTTCTTTGGAGAAACTCTGCATGGTTTAATGTGCTAGCTCTACCTCAGAATGGGAGAGTAAAATACCATCATCCTCAAATGCCTTGGTCCAAATAACTTGTTAAATATAGACCTATATGTATGCTTTCTTTAACATCTAAAATTCCTGAAAAAGTAGTTGCTAAACAAATGTGACCCCTGGCACCATGTTGACCTTTTTGAAGAGTTTATCATAGCACTATTGATATCCTCAAGGCCTCAGATAATGAACTTGTATCTGAACTCTTCCTTTTAATTCTCAGTGCTGCATTTCATACAGTTGATCATAATATTCTTTGAAAAAGGCCTAATAATTATGTTGGAAATTAGGGAACATATATGAATTTATAAACTGCTCTCTCACTCGCCCCTCGTACTCCTGGGCATGGCTGGTGGTTCCTTCATCTAAAGCCTGAGTCCTCTACCAAAGGCCGAGGAGCTTGACGGTTTTTCACAGTATCTTAGCTGTCATAGATCACGCAGACAGAAGAGACATCGAAGCCATAAGGCCAGAGAGCCCTAGGAGAGGCAGAATCCCCAGCCAAGCCATGACCAACCACAAAGGGCCCAGCCCAATCCCAAGCAGAGTGTAGAGAACAGAGGTGTGAAGACCTGATACCAGTCCCCCTCCTGCCCGGATGTAGTGTTGCTGCCTGCTGGACTACTGTGTGTTTATAAATGAGGGGAGAGTAATTCTGCCCCCTCACCAATCCCACCCTTCACCCTTAGTGTCTAAATGCATTCCACCAATCACAGGTGGGCATGAGCATTGGAAGAAAAGCCAGAAAGCCTGGCCCACCTCCAATACTCTAAATGTGACCAACCTGATGCCTTACCTTTCTATGTCTTGAAAATGTTATAAATTATGCTAACTAAGGTGCTCAGTAAAATTGGGGAATAGGCCCCAACCAGCATGAGAGGACCCACACTGGTGATGATTCCCTCCCCAGGAGATTATATGTGTGGTAGTGTGAAAGAGCTATTGAGGGGGAAACATCGGGGATGGGGAGCAAAGAATGGGGGAACGGGGTTCTTCCAGGGAGCCAGCTCCCCTGCTGACTCCAATAGACACCAAGTTCTCCACCAGGGGAGCAAGACGCCATGCAGCAGGGGCACCACCACTTCCCAACCCTCAAATCCCAACCCCATACCACTACCTATGTCAGTTACTATAGAACAGATGGTTGTGACATAATACATTTGATTTTCTACAGAAAACACTGGTAGATTACCAAAGATATCAATCCTTGTAGGAGGGACATTTGTGACATAATAAATACACTGCTAAAAAATAAAGGGAAGACATAAACGATACAATATAATATCAGTCAAATCAAACTTTGGTGAAATCAAACTGTCCACTTAGAAATTAACACACAATTCCACATGCTGCTGTGCAAATGGAATAGACCACAGGTGGAAATCTTTGGCGATTATCAAGACACACTCCTTAAAGGAGTAGCTCTGCAAGTGGGGACTACAGACAACTTCTCAGCGCCTGTGCTTTCTGGATGATTTTTTTTGGTCACTTTTGAATGGTGGTGGTGCTTTCACACTTGTGATAGCATGAGACAAAATCTACAACCCACACAAGTGGCGCAGGTAGAACAGGCGTCCACAGATGTGTTGTGCTCAGAGTCCAACTCCGTGCAGGACACTCGGCATTTGCCAGAGAATACAAGGACTGGCTGTCTGTGCTCTTCACAGATGAAAGCAGGTTCACACTGAGCACACGTAAAAGACATAATAGAGTCTGGAGAAACGGTGGAAGGCAATCTGCTACCTGCAACATCCTTTAGAATGACTGGGTCGGCAGTGGTTCAGTAATGTTATAGTGTGGTATTTCTTTTGAGGTCCACACAGCTCTCCATGTGCTCATCAGAGCTAGCATGACTGCCATTAGTTACTGAGATGAGATCCTCAGCCCCCGTTTTCAGACCATCAGCTGGTGTGGTTGGCCCTGGGTACCTCCCAATACAGGACAATGCCAGACCTCATGTGGCTGAAGTGTGTAAGCAGTTCCCTGAGATGAAGGCACTGAAGCTATGGACGGGTCCTCAGACCCGAATCCTATCAAGCTCATCTAGGACACAATGTCTTCATTCTTTAACGTTGCACCACAGACTGTCCACGAGTTGAAGGAACCTCTAGTCCAGGTCTGGGAGGAAATCCCCTCGGACACCATCCACCACTTCCTAAGAAGCATGCCAAGGTGTTGAAGGGAGGTAATCCAGGCATGTGGGGGCCACACAGCTAATATCGAGCCACATTTTGACCTGTTGAAGGACATTATTCAAAGTTGATTCCACCTGTCTATGTTTTTCCATGTCAAAGTTGCGTATGGCTCCATATCCAGGCCTCCATTGCTTGATAAATTAGATTTTAATGGATGTTTCGTTGTGTGATTATATTGTCAGCACATTCAACTTTGTACAGAACAAAGTATTCAGGGAGAATATTTCATTCATTCAGATCTGGGATGTTTTATTTTAGTGTTTGCTTTATTTTTTTTAGCAGTGTATTTATTTCCAAAGAAAGAATAGTTCCTGTAGAAGGGGTTGGTGTGATATTGTAGATGTCTAAATCCTGCAGAAGTAACTTGTGTGACATTATCAGTTTATATTGTAAGGACTTGTATGCAGGGACTGGAGAGAAGGTTTAGTTTGATGTTCCAGACATTCCCTCAAGGGGGACTTAGACAGCATCAAAGGTTTAAGGTCCTGCAAATGGGACTGTTGTGGCCTTACAGCTGCACAAGGGACTGTTTCTATGTAACTTGAAGCTTATCTCATTGGACAACATGCTAAATGCTTATCCAGAGGCCATAATTGTCTCTCCCGACTGAATGTCCTTACAGTAAGTCTTTGGATGAGTTGCTATCAATCAATCTGCTGACCCAAACAGTCGGAGCACATCACAGGAGGGGTTTCAGGTTTGTGAGCCAATATATGGCCTATCCATGCCGAAACTATTCCAGGACTCAAATGCATAACACCATCACGCCGGCTCTACTGGGTGAGAAACTGACGGCGATGCAGATGGATGCCCCCATTGTGTCCTGGATTGTGGATTACCTGACTGGCAGACAACAGTAGATGCCCCTACAGCACTGCATGTCAGAAAAGGTGATCAGCAGCATTGGGGCCCCGCAGGGAGGGGACTGTCTTCTCTCCCTTCCTCTTCACCCTGTACACCACAGACCCCAGCTACTGCACAGAGGGCAGCTACCTTCAGAAGTTTTCTGATGACTCTGCAGTAGTTGGATATATCGACGATGATGAGGAGACAGAGCCCAGGGGTGTGGTGGACAACTTTGTTACCTGGTGTGATCAGAACCATCTGCAGCTCAGTCTGGCAAAGACCAAGGAACTGCTGGTGGATCTGAGAAGGATTGAGGCCTGTGAGCCCTGTTTCTATCTGTGGGATCAACATGGACAATGTTTAGGATTATAAATAATTAGGGGCGCCCTTGGACAATATACTGGACTGGACTTAAAACAGAAATGCCCTCTACAGGAAGGGCCAGAGCCATCTCTATTTTCTGAGGCTGCTGAGGTCCTTCAACATCTGCTGGACAATGCTACAGATGTTTTATGAGTCTGTGGTGGCCAGTGCCATCCTTTATGCTGTTGCATGCTGGGGCAGCAGACTGAAGGTGAAGGACGACAACACACTTAATAAACTCCTCCTCAAAGCCAGTCAGGCTGTTGGAGATGAGCTGAATGTTGGCCAGGAACAAATCATTCCTGCCTTCCTCAGAGACGATGGACTGAACTGTTAAACCAGGTAGTGACTCACACAGATAATCGTCTCCCGTTAGATGACTGTGGTCACTAACCTGTGTTTCTCCCTGCAGAGTGTCAGGGATGGGGTAGCGCCCCGTCCCCCTCATGCAGCGTTTTGAACTTTCCCACTGTCTGTCTCACCTTGGATACTGGGTCCATCTGTCCCGTTTATGACTTCCTGGCTCTAGTGCCCCAGGCTTTGCTCAGGGCCAGAACAAAAAGTGGTTAGAAGAAAATGAAACCCACACATTTCTGAACACTCCTCCAACTTAACCACAGTCATTCACTCAAACTCTTGAAAAAGGTATGCCAGGACCTTTTCAAATGACTATAACCTCCCATTTTAAGTCATTCTGACTCATGCATCAGTTAGTTAATGTTGTAACTGATGAGATGATCATATTCTCACTCACTACCTTCCTGACTCACTCCTTTGTTTTGGCAATCTGCCTTATCATTGTGAAGTATGAGAGGAAAGGTCACAACAGAACAAACACAGAGAAAACTGCCACACAAAATATAATCCCACCGGGAAGTTTCATTTTTGGTCATTAAATTCAGTATTTGTGTCGTGTAGTTTCTGTCTAAGTCTAACAGTAAATCTCATAGCAGATGTTGCTGAATGACACAGATTATGATGCAATAATGACACAGATTGGACGTTTGAACAGAATTATGAAAGAACAGCATCTCAACAAGGTGAATATTTTTTATTCTCAAAATCTTTCCATATCTTGTGACTTGGCTGGCCAATGAAGAAAATACAAACCTTACTGCTGCACCCACCTTTTTATTATAAGCAGCTCTGTAGTTGGCCTATCATACAAAAATATTACTATACGTACCATTATTTAATGGTGTTAAAATGAAATCAATCAAATCCCTAAAGACAGAAAAACATCAATAATTTATATTTTTGTAGCCCTTATTCTCTAGCTGGTCAGATCTAAGAAACTTTCATTCCTTGCAGTTTATTTATAAAATGCCAATTCACAAGAATTATCTTCTGCAAGAAGAAGAGAAGGTTCAATCAGATCATACGGTCAGATTGGTTTTCTATCTAAGAAAGAAAGCATCTGATTGCATAAAGTCATTAACTTCACAGGATTTGCTCCTGGTTGAGCGTTTGGCAGCAGTACATATTCATAGAATGAGTTATGAAAGTTTTCTCACCATCTTCATCATTTTTCTCCTATTTCTAATTATCTTTCAGGTACGAACACATTTTCTAAGTTCTCCAGACTGACGTAGAAGTCTTCTTCCATCCGTCAGCTGTTATCCAAACTTAGTCTTTCACTAAATTAACCAGTTTTTTGTTACTTAAAGCAATTCATTTTATTAGGCTACATCATTCAATGCAGGTCCAGCAGGTTCTGCAGCAGCTTCTTCCCCACCGCCATCAGACTGCTGAGCTGATGAAACTCTAAATCCTGTCTCAGACTCTGCATCACACTGATGACACCAAACCAAAACACGGCAGATCTGCACCATAGATATTAAAGCTCTGAATTTCCACATCAATGCGTTTTTTGCTCCGTGTTTTTTCTCCCATGCTGTTTACATTTGATCACTGCTGCACTTTAAGAATGGACGTTCTGAGAGCTGTGCACAATGAAATGTCATTTTGTTTACACTGTGTTTAAAAGTAAAAGTTGTCTACGTCATAAATTATGCAGCTCTGCAATTATAAATTACATTTTAATCACTGATGATAGAACTACAGGTCGACACACTGATATGTCGGTATTCAGGGGACTCTGGTTGAATTTGTTCTTATTTTGTCTAAATAAACTCAGTTTGCTGCTGTTTTAATAAACTTCTTTCACCGTCAGAAAGTCTAAAATCAATTCTACCCCAGAAATAATCAGAAGAGCATCTTATTTTGCTTATCATAAGCGAACCCCTCATTACATGTTGAGAAGTTTGTTCCACAATTTTAGCAAAAATCTCTCTTTGAAAACATGCTAGATATTAAAATAAAGAATATATTCATATTAAAGATTTTAAAAATAGTTGAACAAACAAATTCACTTTCATAAGATTCTAATTAGTTGTGAAATAAAAATGGTAATAAAATAGAATCTGTAGTTTCTGTCTGCCGGTCATAGACATGCTGCTCTTTTCCTTCTGCTTTCTTATTTTTGCATTTCTTTAATTACATAAATTGCTCCTCAAAAGGCTGATTAATGAGTCTCCCATGTTCCTTTAAGAGCAGTGGGTGAGGGTGGGGGGGCTGGTTGTGGTGTTCCCTGTGAGGCCGCTAGGCGCGTCTCTGCTCCATGAAAGCCTGCGACAGCAGAGTCTGTGGAGCTGAAGGAGGAGGAGGAGGAGGAGGAGAGGGAGCCAGAGAGAGGGAGAGAGGAGCTGTTCTATCAGCCTGAATCGTGAGGAGCGACGATGGGGAGAAAATTCTGTCTCCTTTCCTCCAACATCCCTTCATTAAGATGTAGAGCGATGCGCGTCCAGAAAATCACAGCAGATCTTAGAGAAGAAAAGATATTTTGGATTTACGGACTAATGGGAGCTTTTCCTTTTCTTTCCACGCGTGTGAATCTGAGCTGAGTTTTTCCCTCTGGAGTGAGAAGCGGAGCAGCTTGATTCCCAAACGCTGGAGCGGATTTTCTTTCCTCTGGAGCTTTTTGGGAGGACCTTATCCTAACGGGACGGAACGCAAAGAGGAATATAGTGGGAGGCAAGAGGAGGCGCAGCGGATCTTCTCTGACGGTAAATTCACCTCTAGACTCACTTCTTTAAGGTCCAGCAGCGTTGATCATTCGGCTCCATGATCATCCTCCATGGAATGAAGCCGCTGAGATGCAGTGGGCTGATGTTTAGATGTGGAGAAGTGTTGGTCGGTAAGTTCAGGTGAACCTGTCTGGCTTGGAGAAAAAGGAGGATGAACATTCCTGTCTTGTGTTTTTTTTGGAAAGCCTGGTGATCCTTGTTGGGAACCGGAGAGAAATGCACATCTTTCCTGTTTTTCCTTCTGTCGCCACTTTGGAGTCGCTCTGCGCTCAGAGCGCATGGACGCACAGAGCTGCGCACTGAGCCGCTGCGTAAAACAGCCAAGCTCTGGGTCTGCAAGCATCTGCTGGGAGTTTGGAAGCCTGATAATACAGCCTCCTTCAGGGGCTCCTCTCCTCCTGACGGTGCTTCTGTCGCTGCTCAGGTTTAACGGTTATCAGACTTTCTTGCAGACCAAGCTGCCATCTTTACGGATTTTATAGAAAGGCGCATTTTGAAATGTTGCTGGATGTTCTAATGCAGGTAAAGCTGCAGTTTAGAGGAACTATAGAGGTCTCTATCTTCTCCTGACTAGAAGGGGGGGAGGAAAGTTGCGCCTGTCGGCCACTGCGGGGGCACCATCACCATATAAACGGGATGAATGCGGTAGCTGTGAGAGTGCGTGTCTGTGCGTGGATGGAAACGGAGGCTTGGATGTGTTGAATTCAAAGATCTGAATCTATGAAAGATGAAGCTTTGTTCCCCCCCCCCCCATAAAGACCACTAATATGAAATAACAAAAACATCAAGCAGTTGCTGATTTTAAACTGTCCAATAGGACACACAGGTTTCTCAGCCAGTGACGTAACATTTTGCCTCAAATGTAATCAGATATTTTTCTCTATTTGTTTTTTGCTTCCTGTCAAAAAGATGATTTTACATTCTGACAGCTGTGTCACGTGACCTTCATCATTTCTCTCTCTGCTAAATGACCAAAGCACCAAATTCAGTCCATGAACCATTTAATATTAATATTAAGCAAATATTTCCTCAGCAAACATCAAATCTAGTTTATTATTTCTACTACATTAAATCTAAATATTTAAAAACATCAGAAGCTTTCTGGTATTTTAATGAGAATAATTGTTACAGATCTTTGATGAATAATGATGAGGAGGATCCACAGTAGTTCTGTTGGTTTATTGTTACATCTTTACATTTTCAAATGATTATTTTTGATGTTATTCTAATAATAAAACAATCAACCAGATTATTTTTATGTTTTTGGTGAAATTATATCATGTTACAGATTATGCATCTGAATAATGATTCCATTTATATTTTTGGTTTTACTCACAATCAGACAGATGGTGAAAAACCCAAACAGCAGCTTCATTCTCTGTGGTTAGAAATTCACAAATAGATGGAAGAAAGAGTTTGAACCCAGAATGTTTGATTCTGGAAGCTAGAAAATCTAAATAGATGCTGAATGATTCTCCTCCTTCAGCCCAATAAAGTCAGTGGAACAGAAAAAAGCCACAAAACCCAATTATTCTCCTGTTGGTCTGATAGAAATAAGACTGAACTTTTAATGAACTTTGATTGGATTTTATTTGTGGTGTGTTTTTGTATCAATATGTGGAGGGAGGGACAAGGGTGTCCCAATGTGTCTCAGTGTGTCCCAGAGTGTCCCAATGTGTCCCAGAGTGTCCCAAGGTGTCCCAAGGTGTCCCAGTGTGTCCTAAAGTGTCCCAGAGAGTCCCAATGTGTCCCAGAGAGTCCCAATGTGTCCCAGGGTGTCCCAGTGTGTTCCCAATGTGTCCCAGGGTGTCCCAGAGAGTCCCAATGTGTCCCAGGGTGTCCCAGTGTGTTCCCAATGTGTCCCAGGGTGTCCCAGAGAGTCCCAATGTGTCCCAATGTGTCCCAGTGTGTCCAAGGGCTCTGATCTACATTTCTCAGCTCTCATCCGTCCAATGGCGTCTCTGCCTCTTTGCTCATCATGTTTCCAACTCATTCTGATGCCATTAAGTTCCGTTGGTTTATCACTGCTGGCTTCTAACATGCTCTATATCTATAGCTGATTTATTGATTCATCATGCTTGGGACCTTCTAGCAGTTAGCAGATAGTTTTATTAATTCAGTTGGAGACATGGCGTGGCGTGGCTTTCCATCCTGACTAAAGCCGTCCAGGTGACGATGCGGTCTCGTTCTGCAGACCTAAGGTTACGATAAGCTTCATGCAGAGAGCACCTTTCTAGGATCACATTTCTACACCCAGAGCGTCACAGACGGCTGCTCTGTCAGCTCCAGGAGCCATCAAACTCTAATGCTTCTCTTTACAGCATTTTCTATGTGCGGCATTAACTTTGTAATAGGTTGTATATTAAGCCTGGCTGTGATCTCCTCCCTCACAGAACCAGATAGTTTGGATCCTTCTCCCAAAGCAGAAGGTGAAAAAGCAACGATTCTCCAGTATAAACCTTTAAATGCAGCATTAAGAGGAAAACTGCGTCTCATGGTTGGCCTGATTTTGCTCTGTAGATGAAGAGGAACTTCCTGCAAACCTCCATCATAGAACCAGTCTTTCTAGAACACGAAACCATATTTCTGCACAGAATTTTGAACAGTTTTGAAAAGATATGAAAATCAGTATTTAGATGAAGATAAAAACTATTTGACGGTTATCCTCCAAAAAAAAAGATGTTTTTTGTTTCACAGCTTGAGAGGAAGTTCATGGCTCATAGTTTCCACTAAAGGAAATCTTTCCTATAACCAGTATAGATTTTCTTTTTAGAAGATTAACCACAATAAAAAAAGGTTACAAGGCTCGACGTTTACTGAAGTATAATTAAAAGGAAAACTTTAAATAAAGATGACGCTGCATCAAGTCTGTGGCCGTCAGTCTTAATTTTACAAATATAAAATGTTTCACGTCTTTCCAGAAGTAAACAGGAAATAATGTCATTTTAAGGAAACAGGAAATAATGTCAGTTTAAGGAAACAGGATATAATGTCAGTTTAAGGAAACAGGAAATAATGTCAGTTTAAGGAAACAGGAAATAATGTCAGTTTAAGGAAACAGGAAATAATGTCAGTTTAAGGAAACAGGAAATAATGTCAGTTTAAGTAAACAGGAAATAATGTCAGTTTAAGGAAACAGGAAATAATGTCAGTTTAATTCGATCTAATCATTTTTCTCATAGTTATTCTGACTTTGTTGAGGCTGAACTTTGGTGTTTTGGATCATTGGTTTCTAAAAACTGCAGAATGCTCTTTATTTCTAATGAAGCTGTGAAGAAACCATTACAGTAATTGAAATTTGCATCTTTCTTTACTGAGACAGCAGGAAATAGATTAAGTATTGATAGGAAGGACACAGATGTTTTTACTCAGCTACTCTGTCTTCAGTCTCAAACGTCTTTTTTCTTTATTTCTTGTCACAGGCTGTTGCTGCCTGGATCCACGTTGCAGTTTTTAAGGCTTAGTTATAAGAATAAAGGACAGAATATTAAATTTAGATTCTATTCTAGTATAAACGACAGAAATCAGACTATACTAGCTACAGTGCAGTTACATAACCTGCTTATTTGTTACCTCATGTTAGCGTAGCTTCAAGGCACTCAGTCGGTTATAATTTTGTAGAGTTTGTATTGAGGGTGAATATAAATCATTTAAAAAGTCTACAATGTGAAGGTTCAGTTTAAAAATAGCAACCTTATGCAGAATGCAGAACATTTGAAACCTTTAAAGACTCTGGTGAAAAAATATCCATAGTTTAACCTTTTCCACAATCATTCCATTTGATGTATTTTCCAGTTTGCATTTTTAATCGTCCCAACAAGTTTTCTGTGTCTTTAGGAAATAAATGAATCCCTGAAAGTAAAGAAGGTTTGACCTAAAAAAATGAGAACTGCTCAGAATATGATGAATATATGAAAACTCTGTTGGGGAAAAAGGCCTTGCCGGCTGCTGGTTGCTTGTTGCTGGCTGCTTGTTGCCGGCTGCTTGTTGCCGGCTGCTTGTTGCTAGCTGCTTGTTGCTTGTTGCTAGCTGCTTGCTGCTCGTTGCTGGCTGCTGGTTGCCGGTTGCTCTCTGCTGGTCGTCTTTTACCTGCTTATTCCTTTCCTCTTATTAATGGGGTGAAAGTTGTGTAAAACGGAGTGAATAAACGTTCCCATTAATTATTCAGTTATTAATTAATGTTTGTCTCATTAGATTTAAAGCCTGGTTTATAGTTATGCAGGAATGTTTGTATTAATGTTTATTTTTCTGTTAATCTAAAACTTATCCAACCTGTTGAAGTGTTGCAGGGATGTTTTCATGACTGTCGTCCTTCACTTCTGTCCAGAAGGATCTTTATCAGCTTTAATAACTCAGTTGATCTGAGAAAAACGTCTGACTGATTAGTGAGGAAGCAGCGATGGAGGCAGAACAGTTTTCTAATCATAAACTGATGCTTCGTCATCAAAGACGTGAAATCTTGGAAGATTCATTGGAGACAAAAAAAAAATGATTTTATGTCATTTGTTCATTTATATTGTCCTTTAAATTGCTAAACATAGAACCAAGAGGCATAGAAATCATAGATAGAACAGAATAAATGAATAATTCTGACAAAGAGAGAAATGTGGACTAAAATGTGACGGAGATAATTTAAAGTCTTGCTGAATAAAATGGTTTTATTTGAAATGTTCCAGGTGAGCGTCTGGCTCAGGCAGGACGTCTCACAGGATGTCCTCATGGTGGAGGTCTTTTCTGTCCTCTTCATGCTCAAACTTTAGAGTTAGTCTCTAATAAACCAGGATCTTTGGCGTCCTAAAAGAGAAAAAGGTTCAGTTTCTAAGATTCAACATATGAGATAACAACATCTCAACATTGCTGACCTCAGAGAAGCTTTAAGCTTTATCGTCTCTCCATAAAGGTCTTGGATTAAACCCTGAAATAAAATTTAATTTCATCTAAATATATGGATTTTATATCCAAGTCTTTATGGATTTTGTGCTTTTGCTGTAGATAGAAAATAGCAGATATACACAGTATGAGCCGCATGCTTGACTGATGTACATGTTTAATTGAAAAAGGATGTTAGTAAACTCATCATACATTGATTTATTAGGATTTCTAAATTGGATTTGAACGGTATTCCCAGGATGCACACTGGAAATGATGGTTAGACTGGGAGGCTGTTCTGGTTCTGGCTCTCCTCCAGTTTCTGCTGTTTTCAAATAATTACACACATTTCCATCAGAGAGAGAGGAGCTGAAATCCACCGAGTTCTGGAGGCTGGTGGACTGAAGGCTGCAGGGCTGCAGGCTTTGTTCATGTCTGAAGGTCTGAGCTCAGGTTTAGGTCTGCCTGGAAAAAATATAATTCACTGTTATGATGAACTATTTACAATAAAAACTCAGCTTCCATCATCTCCTCCTCCAGGATCAGGGTTCAGCTCATCTCCTGCAGGTTCTGGGTGAAACCTGAACAGCTCACTGGTCTGTGGCAGAGCAGCACAGAGAAGCCAGGTAACCTAACAGCCATGTTTGGGCTGCAGGAGGAAGCAGGCAGGGAGGACGGGCCAGGAATCAAACCCACAACCTTCTAGTTGCAATGCAAGCCATGTGTGCAGGCCAAAGAAAAAATATGATATCCAACATTAATCTGGCTGCTCACCTCCACCATCCTGTCGCTGATTTAGATTCACATTTTAGTTCTTCCGGCTCACAAGAGGTGAAGCTAAACATTCGGTCATTTCTACCAAACAGAATCTTTAAACTTTATCCAAAGCATTCGGTTTATTTCTGCATAAAGATCCAGATGAAAAGCTGCACAGATCTTTGAATATTTCTCTCTCATTCTTCTTGTTTCTATTTATGTAAATATGATGTAAATTTTTCCTTCTATTGTTATTAAAATATTTTCTCTGTTTCATTTAAATATTTAGTCAAGTTGCAAATATTTGGAAATGTGAATAAAAAGGAGAAAAAAAAATATTTCGCCAAAAAATTGGAATTAAGGCCTGCAGTGTGAAAATGGGCTTAAATATATAATTAGTTATATAATTATTAGTTGATTAAATGTGTCAGTGTGACTACTCTGCTTTGGTGCTTTACACTTAAATTCCATTACAATATTAATCTATTAGGTTTGGTTGCATTGATGAAATAAAGAAATCAGATTTTTGCTGAAACGTGTTGCTGGAAATGGAAATGTTTCCATTGATTGTTTAAATTTATCCATCTAGTGCTGCAGAATCATCCTTTTCTGTGCAGCAGTGAGGAGAAATCTAAAGCTTGCAGAGCAGCGAGAACTGAGGACCAGGATGAAGACGGTTTGCAGCAAAGGCCCAGATTTGACCATGAAACCATGTTTTTCAGCTGATGCCATTTATTAGCATCGACAAGTTGTTTCTTCTTTAGAAAGCTTTCTTCCTGAACTGGTTTATTCAGCAACTTTTATATTGCTAGGTTGTGTTTTATAGAGAAGACTAGATTCCCTGGCAAAGCTTTGAAAAAGGACTTTTTCAATCTTTTTAATGAACAGTTATGAACTACATGTTTAACTTTGCTACCTTAGTTAAGTCTGAATTATGTTTGGCAGCATTATAGCACTTCCTGCAATTCTTGGTTGGTTTGCAGTAAAGGTTTCCTTTACTATGAAACACCTGGAATGAAAGTTGAACGTTTCTAGCCCAAGAAAATCACAGTCCTTCAGTTTCAAACCAGAATGCATCATTTTTTCTGTGTCTAATAAGCAAACACTTAAGAAAAAGGAACCTAAGTATTAACAGTCTTTCCCAAGAGTCAGAAGAGAACCAGGCTGCTAAGATTGTCGTTGAGGTGAGGCTAGGCAATACCAGGCAGCTGCCAAGGGCCCCAAGTTCCTGGGGGCCCCATAAAACTCTGTTTCCATGTATGGTTAATCCAACTATTCCTTATTTATTCACGTTAATTATGTTTTAGATAAAAATCCTTTGGCTAAAATGCCATCAGAACGCTGATAATATTAGGTGTGTCTCAGCCCCCCCCTTCCGGGTTCCCCATATTGGATCAGTCCATTTGCTGCACATGTTCAGAAAGGTCCAAACAGACAGCAGCAAACCATTTGAAAACAAACCATGCAAAGAGCAGTGTTGCCAACTTAGCGCTTTAGTCGCTATATTTAGCCACTTTTCAGACCCCTCTAGCACTTTGATTTCTAAAAAGCTCCTAGCGCCAAATCTAGAGACTTTTTTCTGCTACTGGAGACTTTGGAGACAACATCTAAAAGCAGCGAACTCTGCTCTCCAGAGCGAGTAGATTGGTAACCCCGCCTCCTGCTCTCCTCTATCTTGTCTGCTGTCATGATTCATGCAGCTATTATTTCATCCAAATGAAAAATGGAGAACAGATAAGCAGATCATGGCTTGTCTACAGTGAAAAGAAGGACTGGGTTATTTACTTTGGCCTTTTTGGAAACACAGGAAGGAGCAATCAGCTAAGTGAGCTTAGTGCTTGGAAAAAATCTTTCATTCCTTTAGAGACAGCATGAAAAGTCAGCTGAGTACAAAACATAGAGAGGAAAACAAGAAGAAAAGGGACAAGAAGAGAGGGACACAACCTAGAACAGATAATGGATGTCTATTCTATTAACGTTTATCTATCTGGAGAATGGGGCTGTTTGATGTCTTCTCCATTCAGAGGGCCCCCTGCCTGTCTTTGCCTAGGGCCCCACATTTCCTAGATGTGCCTCTGTACTAAATGAAACATGATGTGGAAATAAACTTTATCTGCTTTATAATGTCACGGTTCCTTCACGGTTCTTATCAGTTGTTCTGTTTTGTTGATCTTGGGTTTATTTTCCATTATATTCTACCAGTCATTAGTTACTCTCTGCTGCCCCCTGGTGCTTGTTTCCTTTCCCCTTGGCTTCCTTCTAGTTGGTTCCATTCACACCTGCTCCATATCAGCTCATTAGTCCATCCATTGTTCCGTTCCCCTTATATACTCCATCTCTGCAGTCACTCAGAGCTGGTTCCTTGTTGTTCTGCTGCTTCTTCATCTCTGGCTCACATCAGTTTCCTCTGATGTTTTTTTTTTGCTTTTTAGTGTTTCTGTATTTGCCTCAGTTCTGTCATTAAATCTGCAGCATTCACCTCTGCCTCCTGATCTCTGCATTTGGGTCTTCAAAACCCTCCACCCAACCCAACCTGAGGTATATATAAGGTATATTTCTGCAGGCGTCCAAGATTGGATTGGCTAAAAGCTTTAGAAGTGCTGTTTGTCTGAAGCATCTCTGTTGTTCAGAGGTGGAAGGTGTTTGGATCCAACAGAAATCTCTGAGACAGCAGATCAATTTAAAGAGTCTTCAAGAAAATCTCCTGGAACTGGAAGTAAAATGTGTCACTCATCAGGACAGTGACCCAGAGCAAATGGCCATCAAAGCAAATCATTTTAGGAGTAGTGAATGTCCCTGAGTGGCAGTGGGTGGAGAACAGTTTCTAGTTCAACTTTTAGTTCAACATCTCTGCAAACAGGAAGGCCAGCTCTGTGGTTGGAGGCCCTCTGGACTCAGTGCAGAACCACCACTGTTCCCAACAGCCTCAATCAGTCGTTCC
>NW_015151463.1:217991-231498 GCF_000732505.1 Cyprinodon variegatus | reverse complement strand
AGTGTGCGTTGGTGAGTGTGCGTTGGTGAGTGTGTGTTGGTGAGTGTGTGTTGGTGAGTGTGTGTTGGTGAGTGTGTGTTGGTGAGTGTGTGGTGGTGAGTGTGTGTCGGTGAGTGTGTGTTGGTGAGTGTGTAGTAGTGTGTCGGTGTGCTTGCGTGGGCTTTGTGTGTGATGTGCCCTAGGCTCTGTGCTGGAGTTAAACTCTGCTTGTAGGAGCCAAGGGCCCAGAGCACACTGATCCAGACTGACAGGCCAGAACACGGGCTGCGTTCCCCAGTCAATAGCCTGAACAACAGTCAGTCAGCCTCTTTCACCACATGCTGCCTGAGGAGCAACAGTCAGCAAGCAGCCTGAACAGCACAATGTTTAACGTGAAAAAAGTGAAAGAAAGTTCCAGAGATTTCCAGACAAACATTTTGGATTTAGAAATAAAAAAAAAGTTGAAGCAATTAGATGATCAACATTGATTATTTCTGTTTATAGAAGGTGAAACGATCAGGAAAACATCATCGTGCTTAAAATATTATATTATTCTCTTTAGGATTCATTTGTGATAATTAAATTATGATAAAGCAGAGCAGCATTTTATTAATTATTTCAGTGCAGAATAAACAGAGGAGATGATTCCTGATCCCTCAGAGATGGTTTCAGTCTGAAGGACTTCATGGATGATTTGGGAAAATGTTTTTAGATTAAACAGTGAAAAGGAGGCCTGTTGTTAACCCTGAGCACAGTGATGGTGACTTCAAGGCTACGATGTAGCTGGGAAATGATGAACAATGAAGTATTTATTCTTTATTTCTAACTGATGAGGCGTTCAGGTTTCATCACAATAAGTAGTTTTCCTCTCAAAACAGGTTCAAAGATTTTTCTTTAGAAAGTTCCTTTTGTCTCTTTAATGTTTCAAACAGGCCGATATAAAACTTCTACAAGTCAATATCTGCTTACATGCATAATATGAACCTATTTCTATAGAATGTGTCGTAGAAACATCCTTTTGTCAAACAGCTGCTAGTTTAAACCTCCACCTTCAGCTTGACTGACTGATAACTGAGGCGCATTTCTACAGAATATTAATCTGGGATTAATCTGTTCAGGGAAACGAAGACGAGCAGAACTTTCCAACTGGAGCTGATTGGTTAAAGTCAGTCCTAGTCCCACCTACTGCAGTTAAATTGCCAATAAGCAGCAACAAACTAACAGCAGACATGATGGTAAATTAAAACAGCTTCTGCTTTTACTTTCTGCTTGTTCCTTTTTCAAAGATTGCGGTTAGATAGCGGCTAGAAGGACTTCCTGCTGCGCCGCCATGTTTATCTTGGTTTGGCTGTGGACTCGGCAGCTCTTGCTTTCATCATAGGTACATGTCCCGCATTAAAGCATAATACTGCAACCTGATTGGATGAACTATTTACGGATATCCTGTAATGGTTATTGCATAATCTCAGGCATTCATGAATGCACTGAAAATGTGGATAATTTAGCTAGCAGGCCACGTTACCTACGAGCAGCAGCTGAACGCAGTAACAAGTGGATAATCAGATCTCTGTTTATAGATATGTTCCAGGATCTATGTGTAGATCTATGTTCCAGGATCTATGTGTAGATCTATGTTCCAGGTTCTCCAAACTAGCACCTGCCCACCTGCTAAAGCGGGAAACTAGAAAGGCGGAGAAACTACCTGCTAACTTGGTGTTTAGCCAATAAAACAAAACATTCAGCAGGTGTAGAATGAAGATGAAATGTGTTGTGATTGGTGCTCTATAAATAAACTGACCAATCAGGCGGTTGTTTCGCTGAGCAAGCCCGCCTTTTCTTGGATTTATTTTAAACTGAATGTGACGACATTTAGCTGGAGGGAAGAGGCTGCAGGCCTTAAATGATCAAAAGATGAGGAAGAAGATTTAAAAGATGTTTTCATGCAAAGTGAAACAGGACGGTCTGACAGCAGAGAGGGACGGTTAGGATAGACCTATGGCTCATAGATCCAACCAGGCCTCATAAAAACCCAGCTGCTGCATCACTGAGGACTCATCAGGATTTGCTCTATTAAAGATCTCAGTGAAATATTGTTTATATTCATTTATTTTACTGTTAATGTTTATCTAAACATCCTTCAATCTAAATATTAGACTTGACTTGAAAATAAACTTTTATGTAAAACATTAAAAATGCCGTTTATGTAAAATTAGAAAATAATGGAACCTGGAGACAAACAGTGAGATAGAAACAGTTATAGAGTGAATTAGATTTTATAGCTTAACTTTATTAACTAAATGAAGGAGACCATTAGTGAGACGACTGGATTTCTGTTATTTTCTCTCATCTAAAAGAACATTTCAGGACAAAGATAATTCAAAGTGCTTTAGATGAATGAAACAATAAGATAGAAAGAAAATAAAAGTAGTAAATGAAATGAAACTGTTGGATCAGAACCTTAAACTAACGATTCCTCGGTTAGCAGTTTAACTCCAGCAGTCAGAGGCGGATCTACACGAACCGCCTCTACGATCTCAGGCTTCTCCAGTCTGCTGGCAGTTTGTTCCAGATCCGTAGAGCATAGATGCTGTTAATAACCGCTTTCATCTGTATTCTGAAGACATTCATGAAATATTCTAAAGCATCTTCTGAGTCGCTCACCTTTATTAAATGGTAAATTTATTAAGTATTATTATTTATTTATTATTATTATTATTATTTATTTATTACCATTTATTAAGTTTAAAACAATTTGTCTGAAAGAAAATGGAGCTTCAGGCCTTTAAATATATGAAGATAGTTTTAGACCTTAAAGCAAACATGTTGTTTAAGTCATACAGAGGATCAATAGCTTAGTGAGCAGAAACAATGTGCAGATATGCAAAGATCGTCATTTCCTTTATTAATGTTTGATTGGATTCATTTAAGCTTTAAGTTTATTTGAGTCTTTTTTCTCAACAGAAAAAAAAACAAAGAAAAGAACTAAAACTGAGTAAACTTCATCGTATGACATAAAGTCGAATCCTGCATGTGTGAGCTGCAGCCTTTATACATTTTTATCTGTGTAGAAATGCTGCTAAAAAAGAAGATGCTGCAAATTAATTTATCCAGATAAAACAAACAAAAACAAAAACCCAATAATGTTGAGAATCAGTTGAAAGTGACTTAATTAGAAGATGATTATTCAGACTGGAATGAATTTCCATCAGTCAATCTGATAAAACCAAAATGCTTTTTTCAGTTAAGTGAGGTTTTAAACTTTAAAGACGAGGAAAAGCAGACTTTAAAACTGCTAGTTTTTAAAATATAAATTAGGCTGGGTAGCATCTATACTGTGTTTCTCTATGCAGTTTGTATTGTAATTTTTCTGATTCATTTTAAATACAAAATGGCAAAACATAAAATTCTGTCCTTCACTCACTAATCTTTAGATAACCTTCTAAAGCTCAACATTCACTCAGAAACTCTCAGCTTTTTATTTCTGTTTTCCAGAACAAATAGATACATTTTCCTTCCATAGAGCTTCAGATCTAGCTGAGAGGAGAAGCGTGTATCTAGATGCTAACGCTCTGTCATCTTAACAGTTTATATCTTTACAAATAATGAATGGAGCTATTTTATCGTCTTTGAACGAGAAGAGCTTCTTTCACACGGAACTATTCAGATATTCATTTGCTATCCTGCATAAACTACCAGGAAAGGCTGGACCTCAAAGTCCAGTAAATGAATAAAAATGTAGAGCGAGATGCTTGTTTTCTTTTCTGCAGAAGCGTCCCTCGTTTAAACTCCATACAGAACAGAGACGATAAAAACAGAAAACATCCAGTTTTTTTTCTGGCTGGATGTTTTTCTGCTGCATCGTGTTTTTAGAGCATCTTAGCAGCTTTGACATGTTAACATTTGCAGCTGACCTTCAGCCGGCAGACTTCTGAACTGCATGCTGTCACATTAACAAATGGCACACGCTGCGGCCGTGCTTCTTAATTAAGCATTCTATGTGCTTTCCACAACATTTCACAGCATTGCACCATTAAATAAGCTCCAAACTTTCCTGTTGCATCTCCTCCAAATCACTGAGGTGTGAGAATCTAATTCATTTTGCAGAATATGTCCCAACATAATGTGGGCTGGTGTTGAACTGTCCCATAAAAACTTACATTTAAAAACACCTTATATAAATAATGTTTATATAAATAAAGAGGGTAAATTAAAAAAAGTTTTTTCAAACAGCCTAAATTATTGAAAAAGCTTTTAAGTGACTCGTAATGCGGTGTTGCTTGATTGATTCATGTCTGAATAATCTCCTGAGTTTGGTTCAGGAAATGAGTGTTTTCTGTAGAACAGTGATTATGTGCAGGAAGCATCTTCCTGACTGTGCTGCTCCTGCACAGAAAACATCAATCAGTGAGTCTAGATGTGATGCAGCCATCTGTGTCAGGAAAGCAGCAGATGTTCCTTATCAGAGGTCAGAGGTCATTCAGCCTTCCTAAAGAGAACCTTACAATCAGAAATGATGTGATACCTGGAGCAGCTCTGCAGTGATGTCATAAATGGGTCCCACCCACCCAGCATGAGGATGTGGATTTCCTATAGACCTTAATGTTGATGTTTCCCTTCCTAACCTGCTCTATCGGCTCATTCTGCATGTTTCTAGTTTTTGGTCTGCTCTATAAAACCTGGAACTAAACGCTATTTCTGACATTTTGAAGAGAAAAATCTTCCTGGATGGAAAAGAAACGTCTTCAAACTTGGAAACAAAGTCCAGCGGATTGATTTTAACTTTTTAAACTTTTTTGGAAAAGTAAATAACGAGAAAAATCCCTTTTCTCCGTCCACCTGTTTAACACCTGGAACAAAGTGATTTTATTTCACTCATCCATTCAGTGACCAGCGTCCTTCACCCACTGCTTGGCTGTCTCATGTCAATAGTTATGGAAATATGACATTTTCTTGTAAGGAAAATCTTTGGCATTCTTCATCACTTTTCAAAGTTACACAGCTGCCAAATGTGCTCTGCTCACTCATTTCACTGGAACTTTGAAGGAAGACATGATGAATATTAATAATTATATGAATGTAAATGAGCTTTGCTGGAACGACGATGCTGACATGAGAAGTTAGGGTTGAATAAAAGCCTTTATTGTCTCTGCAGGAGGCAGAGGACACAGTTCCTCACCGTTATCTGCCTTATGTGACCAGATTCCCATTTTAAGGATATTTTCTGTGCAAAATCAAAACTGAACAGAGTTTGAATCTGGTGATTTTCCCTTCATGCAACAAAGAAAACTGAGAAATCTGTGATTTCATCGTATAAAAACAGGCCCAGCTGTTTGCAGTGTCTGCAAGGCACCCCCCCCCGATGGTCAGAAGCCCCCCCACTATAAATCCCTGGTCTGAAGGAGCCAGGTTCTTCTGCTGGAGGCAGAGGTGAGATGTTTAAAACATGGGGAGACAACAGGATGGAGGAAAATGTTTTATCACAGCGTAGCAGCTGCATATAGATGGATGATGGAACATAGAATATGTATATAGATGAGACAGTCCATGGCTCAGCGTGATGGAGTGTTTAGCTGAGTGACTGACTGAGCCATAAGTCTGCGGCGCGTCTCGTTCGTTTAACTCTTCCCTCGCTGTCTTTGCTTAGAACATCATGTTCTGCTGCATGAATGTGGAACCAGACGGTGAAGATGGACGATTCTACGTTTATTTTTCCTCCACACACAGATTCCACCTCATTAATGCAATCTCTCAGTCTGTGGAGGAGCATCTCTGCTTTTACTGGCATGTGCAGAAATTTCACTGCATAGTTTATTCATTTTATACCATTTATATGCCCTGAGTCACAAAGTGAAGCTAGCAGTGAGAGTGACCACCAGAGGATCAGAGGTTAAAGGTTTATTTCTGTATTGCATATAAAATAAAACCACATTTACAGTATAGCAGAGAATTAGAGCAGCAGGATTTAATCTTTTAATCACCAGAACCAACTAAATATCCCGCCTTCCTAATTCCAGATTTTCACTTCACATTTTAGCTCGATGCTGGAGCATGAAAAAAAAAACAGTTTGAATGTTACTCAGAAAATAAGTTTGTATTTGGAAAAATACAGATAATCCCCCAAATTCTAACTCTAACAATTCTACCTTGATTTAAATTAATCAGTGACAGAGAGTAAAACATTTAGTCCAGCAGGCCGAACTGGCCAACCATAAAACATATTGCTGCAGTATTTAACCACATTATGTTAGCCTGACCGTCTCCATTCAGGTGATTTATATCTCACCATGTCATCTCAAGCTTTACAACCGTTCAATCAGATCATCCAGTCTGATCGGGAAACAGAAATAGATACTAAGGAAACCCAGCTGATTGCATCCAGTATTTGGTGATAATCAACATTCAGTCACACTAAGCATGCAGCAGGTGGAGAGGAAGAACAGAAATCCCCAGCAGAATCAAAGCTACGTTAACCTTAGTGACCTCTGATTGGTTTTCATTACGACCAGCGTGAAACTGCAGGTTCTAGGATCTGATGCCACCTGTTCTGGCCTCAGGATAATATTTGACCATAGAGAGATCAGTGCTGTAACCTCTGGATCTAAATAGAACTAGAATTAGCTTTTCTATTGTTGGATCCACATTCAGCACAGCAGCAATGATTCTTGATGCACAATCATCAGCATCAGAATCAGACTCTAAAAGTATTCAGCGTTTTCCCCTGAGGACGTCGTTACATAACTGTGTAGGATTCACGATTCTGCGACGAGCAGAAGGATGGAGGAACCACGTCTATCCGTCTGCTGTGGTGCAAAAGTAAAACATAGTGATAGAATCAGTGTTGGTTTGAAAACAGGACGGTCTCCACAAATGTTCATTTCTAAAAAAAACAATATTTGGTTTTAAAGGTTCTCTGTGTGATGAGGAAACTGGTCCATTAGTGGCTTCAACATTCAGACACAAGAACCTGGAAACAAGTCAGATCACTGATGATAGAGACGTCAGTCAGGATTTGGCCCAGAAGCAGGTCTGACAGGCACCGAGTTACCAAAGCTATGCAGGAAATAAAACACGACATGTTCAGTGACAGAAGAATAGTTCAGTACATCGACCCAAAAACAGCAGGAGTTTAAATGTTTGACGCTTTATGATGTATGATTGGAGAAAAATATCAGGGAAATTCTAGATCAGGAGATGAAACGAAAGCTGGAAGGATGTAGAATCATGTCGTTAAACGGGTTTAGAGGAAAAAAATGAAACGATTCAAATTATTGGACATGCAACAAACTCCAGATCAGGATTGCATAGAATGAATCTCAGAACGTTTAACATTTACAGACACTGCGTGGAAAATCCCCGCTGATCGATCAATGTGACGGAAACTACATTTCATTCAAACTTATTCTAAAAACTTAATCCATCAAGTTTATTTCCTTCAACTTTATTTTTAACCTAATGAGGCTGAATTCTTCTTATTTGTTGATTTCTTGGGTTGAAATGTGGTCTTAATTTCAAAAACATTAGAAAATATAAAGTTGTGAAAACATGAACAGAAATATATTTATATTAAAACTTCCTAAAAATCTTCTGTCATGAATTTCTGTTTGCATTTAGATTCATTTGAAGATAATTGCTGATTTAATAAATGGAGGTAATTCAGTAGATTTTAGATGTTTTTAATGTAAATAAAGTTCTTAGAAGATGAGGAAAGTGTTTCTGTTGGGAACATATTGTTGGTAAAAGCGTCTCAGTCCAGTTAGATCATAAACTACAATGTTTTAGTGGTGGAGATGCTATACCATGTCTACCAATAGGTGGCAGTAAGCTGACAGGTACGCCACCTGCATCTTCCTGGTTTCTAGGATGATGTTGTCTTTAAGGATGACCGTAAACTTTATAATCATAGATCAATAAGGATTATAATATTAAACAACAAGCAACACAGACTATAAACTTTGAATAAAATAGAGGAAATTGTTTTAGATGCTTAAATTTTTTATTTCAGGACTTGTTTTTCTCTAAATAATTCATGCATGTTTTTTTTTCTCTTCTAACTAATAAAATCGAGGTTTTTTGATTGAGGAGGAGAAATCTTAACTTTCTTCTTCTTAATGTTGTTCTGAGGTTAATGATGGGTTCTGCCCCCCCAGCCTGTCTGTCTGACCGCTGGTCTTTATGGGGACTTCCTGTTTGTCCCTCAGTTCTGTCTGACTGTGTGAAGAGAATTCTGACCCTGCAGAAAACAAACAGGCGTTCCTTTAAAGGCTGCTGGTGAGCGGCAGGAGTTTGGCTGATCTTAGCTCATTAGAGCAGAGAGTCAGGCGGAGGCCATTCAGCTGGGATTTGTTACGCTGCTCCACCCCTCCTGCCCCGACCAGCAGCTGAAATTAGGAGAAACGAAGAGAAGGATGAGAAGCTGTGAGGAGACGGACATGAGGTTAGGGGAGCAGAGCAGGAGGAAATTGAGAGCAAAGGAAAGAGGCTGATGAAAGAGAGGTGTCAAAGAAAGGGGGGGCTGAGCTGACAAAGGAGGGGAAGTCCAGAGCGATTGGTCAGGAAAAGTGTGCAGACCAAGGAGACATGGAAGCAAGCCGAGGAGACAAAGAGCCAATGAATTTTAAATATAATCAACATTTCTGGATCATATGAGAAAAACAGATTAAAAGGTAACAAAGGGCTGAAAAGTGGGAAAAAAAAACGTCATAATTTCTGCAGAAAATGGGTGAAAAGACTGAAGGTCAAACCTCAAACGAACGTCCTTCCTAAAAAAGCAAGAAAAAGATAAAAAAAAGAATATTTTAAAGTCTTGTCATTTATAAAGGTACTACTGTTAGCCAATGAAGCTAATAGTTGAGTTTAATGATAGATTGAAAATATCCTCCATTCATTCATTAAAGCGACTTTAGTGTCAAATGAGCAGAAATGCAGATTGATCATTTTATTCATTCTAGGAAGTAACTTTTTAAACCAACCTGTGTGAAGCAGTAACTGGTTAATTAAGGACACTTTAATGAAGCATGTTGTTGGACAGTTTGATTAGTTAAGTCAAGGCTTGATATTTGCCAAAATACAGGACGTTTAATTATTCACACACTAAGGTTAAATGTTCTTATTAAAAAAGCTAGAAATATTTTTTCTTTTTTTTAAACAGGAACTTTTTTATAGCTTTGCATCACTTTGATATCATTAATTTACCAATATTTCCAGACCGAAGGTCATCTATAATAAAACAGAACATCAGAGGTTAAATGTGAAAAGCGGGCGGAGAATGGCGGCAGGAAGTTGAGCTGAAAATGGAAACTTGGAGGAAAGAAATAAGAAGATGCAGGAAAGGCTGCAGAACAGAGAGGTGAGGAAATGAATGAAGACGGAAGGTGAAGATTGAGCCGCCACCTGGTCCCGCCCACGTGTGAAATTTGCCTCCAACACTCAGCGCCGTTCAATCAGAACTCACTTCCTGCAAGATCAGNGATAGATAGATGTTGCCTTTTAGAGAAGCATGTGATGAAAGGGCAGAGAGGGAATGAGGAGAACATTTGCCAGCGATGCACGTACCGCCACAGCACCATATCAGAGCAAAGTGCCGCCGACTGAAGCTGCGTGCTCCTGACTAATCTGTGCTCCTCTCATGGAATTATAATCCAACACATTTTATTTACACTCAGCAGGAGGCGCGCCGCGATGGTGCATCGGCAGAGCCACTGAATGCAGCTAAAACAAAAAGGGCTCCTTTTAATAGTAAATGACATCATCAAGCTGACTGTGATGCTAGCCTGCTCTTTAGCGTTGTGCAGAAAGAGGCGATATTCTAGCATGAATAGCTCTTTAATGTGTTTGTGTTGAACAGCTGCTCTTTAACCTTCCTGTTTCTCTTTCAGAGAATAATCTCTACAGTGACGTTGCATTCATGACCAACTCAATAATCTCCACGCAGGATCAGACCACATATAATATAGGAGTGGGTGGAGATTTCTCCAGGGGGGGGGGGCTATAAATTCAAAATAGACGTATACCAAAAACCAGTCAAACGTATACTAAGTTATTTATATGAACGCCAACAGTAAACAAAATTATAAAAACATGGTTTCATGTCCAGGTTTCCTTTCTGCCCATAAATCTGCCTTTCTGAGGCTTTTTGAAGGTAAATCTGTGTTTTGTCCAATATTGTGTCATAAACCTAAAAACCACTTTAATGATGGAGAAGCTGTCAGTCAGCTTTATATTTTTTAATATATCAAAACTATTTTCTGAGAATGTGTTTATTTAAGAGCAACTATGCAGATGAACAAACATGTAGAAAAAGTCGACTATATTCTATTATTTTCCATGTGAATCCCAGATTATTCATTCTTCTTTTCCAAAAAGTGCTTTAAATCAGTCCGAGCTTGTTTCTCCATGCTGAGTCCAGGATGTTAAATAAAGTCTGTCTGCTCTGCATCTCCTGTTTCTCTCTGTTTAAGTAGAGAAACATCCCAAGTATCTCTTATCTCTAAACTTCACAGAAACTATCCAGGATGCAAATTTGCACAGTTTGAAGGCCTGTTTCCTTGCAGCCAGTTGATCCTGGGATCTTCATTATCCGGAGCATGCGAGGGTTCTCTCTGGGTACCACTTCCACCGGACCCTGCAGACACAGGGAGAAGATGGATGATAATATCTAATATTTTGATATATTTTTTTATGAAATGCATGCTCTTCTGGAAATGATTTAACTTATTTACAAAATGCCAAGAAAGGTTTAATAAAAGAGGCAAATATTCTTACTTTACTAAAGATCAAACCTTAAAAATGCAAGAAAATCTGCAAAAATAAGTAGAAAGCTGAGACCTTTAGTATTTCCTGGGTCATTAATCCACTTCAGTTATTCCATCCAAATCCTAAAGGATATTAAACTAATTGTTTACTCCTCAAATATGAGTGAAATCCTTATCATGAATGTTTAGGATTTGTAGATTATATTTTAATTTCTATGGATAATAAAGTTTTACTTATCTTATCTCTCAATCTAAATAATTGCCATTAAATGAGCATAAAGGACTGATTCTCAGTTTCTAACGTTTCTGCCATGAATTTACCTAAAATACACAAAACACATCAGTTTGGTTCTATGCATGTAGCACTAAACACTCTAGAAGTTGCATCGCCATAAATGGGATATTATTTTTAACTGATTAGTTATTGGATGTGTAAAATCTCTGCATCATAATGTAGGACGGTTTAAACTAGAATCCTTTATATGGCAGATAAATTATATCAAAAAGAGGAACTAAGGAAGAGCTGCATCTTAATGCTGTAGAACACAGAGTTCTTTATCTATTTATTTTTGGTCTGTGCTCTGAGTTCTCCACAGAGGCAACACCAAGCCCACATAACCCATGTTTGATGAAAACAGCTTTTCTAGACCCTTGAAAAACAACAAACATGCATGAAAACATTATGATTTAATGCAGTTATGGAGCTTCTGCTGTGACCTAAAAAGCAACGGCTTCAGCATCCAGCAGCTTCCTTCTCCAGATGGACTATTTCACTCTCTACAGCTACATTTATGGTTCCAGGAAAACAGAGGAAGTTCATATTAAATATAATAGAGGAGAATTTTTAGACTGATTTTTTAGAGATATTTTGAAATATTCCCAAACTAAATCACTTCAGATTAGTTGTTTTGAACTGATTGGACGTATATTGTTCAATATTTGTTGATTTATTTCTCTCTGTGTTTTATAGCTACGTTTAAACAGCCTGTCTGTGCATAAAGTTCAACGATTTGTTTGTTATTTTGACCTTTGAACTGTTGCTTTCAGTCTGCTGAAGTTTGTCTCCAAGATTTTCCAATTTCTTCCCTTTTGGATTTTGCTTTTTTTTTTGGTGCTTCATGTTTTTGCGTCTCTGTGTTTCTTTTCTCGTTCATGTTTCCGTCGTTAGCTTCCTCAGTAGCAGCACTGCTGAACAGAGAAGTTTTTCCTTCTCATAGAGATGTTGTTGTATCATTATCCTTTGATTACATAAATATGTTATAATGCACCCCCCCCACACACACACACACAGCTCAGTATAGATCAGATTTAGCATTTTCTGTTTCTACATGAAAGCAACCATGTAAATGACATCATCATGCATCCATAATGGTTTCGTTGATCATCATCAATCCTTCCTGTTCTGCAGCTTGAATCTGTTTCATTTCATTTCCTGCCCCCCCCCGCCTTCCTACATTTCAGTCCCTGATGACCAAATCATGACAGTTTATCAAATTAATTGCTACCAAATGCTAATTATGACCCATATTTTCACTTTTTCCAGATTTTACCGTGATCAGTTAGTAGCTGATGTGCTGCATGTTAAGGAATTAGGACAAAATTCGGTTACTGAGGGCAAATAGCAATAAAAACCGATTTCAAAAGAACAAACCCATAACAGAGACTGGTATTCCTAGATAAGTGCTATCAGTGTGTTCTGTATGGATGGGATAAAAAGGCAGATTTTTATGGTTCTTTCAAAATTGATAAGTACTTTGCTTGTTAATTGTGTCCTCCATTAGCTCATGTGCTCCTAATGAGCATCGCTGGAAAAATGCTGCTATTTTTACAGGCTCATTAAGAAAATAACAGAACAATCAATGAAGATGGATTCCTTCACAGCATCCATGCTGCCCTTTTCCTGTCTGCTCGCTATTATTCACGCTGGAATATGTTTTGCATCTGTTTGTGGGAATATCATTCTGTGCAGCAGTGTCAATGAGCACTGCTTTATGTAGAATTATGGCGTTTAGGAGGAGGAGGAGGACCAGGAGGAGGAGGAGGAGGAGCAGGAGGAGGAGGACCTGTGGTTGGCAGAGTGGCCGTCAGGCAGTAGGGATTGAGGAAATGTCCGTCAGTTTAAAACTCCTTGATCTGGACTTTAAGAACTGAATATGACTCAAAGGATGTTTCAATGAGAATCTTAGGATTGACAAACGGGAAACTGCTGCTTTAATTCTTCGCCTATTGATCCAACGCTGTTTGCCTTTCATGAAGCAACGGTGAAAACAAACCTGAGAGTCTGGTAAAAACTGTCAGGAATAAACTCACAAACTGACAAATCAAATAATGAAAAACATAGTTTTGTTGTGAAAGTAAAGATAATTAAAAATTATTCAGGATCAACTTGAGAAATGCTAAAAAATCAGCAGGTTTTCAGGTTCAGGTTCTCTCCAAAGGTGTGTGTGACCTTAAATAAATGCTAGTAAATGTGATGGGATCGATTTGACTTTAATATTGTGGTTGTTGAAGAGTGCTAAAATAACTTTTGGTATAATCTAAGTATAAAGAATGTTCTCATTTAAAAAAAAGATATATCTACATTATGTTTGAGGATTGAACTTTAGATTTACTTAAAAAGAGGATCCTCTCATATTCCACAATATGTAGTTAAAAACCTTCAGCTGATCTGAAACGATACAGTTTTGTTGAAAATTAAAAACAAAGATCATATTAATCTCAGCTTCCCTTCATTCCCTCTAACTTTCTCATACTTCATCCAAAGTGCTCAGGTTATC
>NW_015151463.1:214000-217785 GCF_000732505.1 Cyprinodon variegatus | reverse complement strand
TCTAGATGTTGGAGCTTGGCCTGTTTTCCAGTGCATGGTCCTGTTTCTCTCCCAAATATGTTTCCAAATATGTTTACATGCACCTCAAATCCTGCTCCATTGCCCAGTAATGCACCAATGCCTACTCTGTGTCAAAAAGCTTGCAGATATTTCTGCTTGTCAGTTTGTATCCGACTCTTAAAAGCAGAAAAAAGACACGAAAACCAGGCCAGAGTAAAATTTCAAATTTTGAAAGTATTTTTTGCACGTGGTAAACAGGGTCTGAAGTTTACGTCTTTGGCCAACAATAGTTGAACTTCTAAGGACATTAAAGTGCTGTCTGGTTAATAATCTTATTTATGACTAGACCTACCTACTGACACCCAAACAGACCTGGTATGACTAGAATTCAGAATATTTACATTTTTCACTGATTAAGTTCAGTTTCAACCCTTTTTTTTTTCTTTTTTACATTACCTTTATTATCAAACTTTGCCTATTGCTCCATCCTCATCAGGAGGCCAAGCAGTCTTAGAAGCGGGACCAAAAGCACTTGAAAGAAAAACAGGCTAATTTTTTCTGGTGCAGCACATCAACCAAACCAGAACAATGGCGGACATGTTATGTAGAGGTGGAACTAAATTGGAAGAAACTATTATAAAAGGACATACAGCTGCAAAATAACAAGGAAAAGAAAACTTGTTTTAAATGAAAAGCTAAGGAAGAAATACATTTAGCAGTTTAAGAGAAAATAAACAAATGTTTTCATTCAACCCAAACAAATGCTCAAAACTTAATTAAGAAAACAGCAAACATGAGAGCAAACCCCCCTTCAGTCCTCCAATGGTGCAGTCCTGTGCTCACCTGCTTGGAGAAGGAAACAGCAGAGGTGAGTTTTTCACTATGAGCTGTTATTTTATCTCTTTAATTCATGTTTCTCTTTTAGGAAAAGTTAAGCAAAAATAATATTGTAAAGTGAAATCAATTTAGCTTTTTACAAAAATGAAAACAAGATGAGGCCAACTAAAGAACCCCCCCCCCAAACAAATCCACTGTCCCTAAAACAACCAAAATAAACCAAAGTACAAACCCAGATACTGAGTTTAACTTGAACCAATAAGGGAGAAGGAAATAATAGAAAAGATTTGGTATTAGAAATTCATCATATTTTATTTAGATTATATAGGGGTGGCATAGATGTTTGGTTTTGTTGGGTGCCAGCACATGAAGGAGTAAAAGGCAATGAAAAGGCAGATAAATTAGCTAAAAGGGCTTTAGAGGGGGAAATAACAATTTCAATTCCTTTTGGAAAATGGGAAGGGAAATCACTTATTAAAAGTAAAGAAATGGAGGAATGGCAAAAAATATGGAACGAAGATAGGAAAGGAAGAAGATTATATGACGTGCAATAGTCAGTTCGAATTCGAAGCATTAATGAAAGAAACAGAAGAGAAGAAATAATAGTTAGTAGATTAAGAATAGGTCATACCTACTTAAATGACATGCTTTATTTAATAGGGAGGAAAAATAGTGATAAATGTGAGAAATGTGGTGAAAAAGAAAATGTAGAACACATACTGATGAACTGTAAATTATATGAACACGAAAGGAAAGAATTAAAGAGAATAGTTAGAAGTATAGGACATGAATGGAATCTTAAAGGAATTTTAGGAAATGAAGGAAACATAACAGATATTCATAAACTAAGGAAAGCATTGTTTATGTATCTTAAGAATACAAAATTAAAAAATAGAATCTAATAGATGTGAAATAACGCTACTACACACCCATGTACAGTAGGTGGCGGTATGCACCTCAAAGTTGCTTGTGATCCGCCATAATAAAAAAGAAGAAGAAGAAGAACTTGAACCAATATATAGAGAGCAACGGCTTTTTGTTTTATACAGATTAGAAGTTTATTTTCCTTTCTACGAGGTCTGGGTCTGACCATCCTGAACTTTCCATCACCTCCAACTTTGTCTTAAAACTTCTGTTTTTGGATCTTTCTTTAGGTCGTTACAGACAGCAGTCTCTCTAATGTAAACTTAAAAAAACAACAGGCCAGAGGATTGGTCAACAACACGACACTTGTTCCGCCTTGTGTGTTTCCTATTGGCACGTAGATTGACAGTTTCACCTGCCAATCAAAAAGGTTACTCATATTTGGCGTGTGGGCGGGAGCTAATGTCATGCCCTGTTGCTAAATGTTTATATTTGCACATTCTCCACCCATGAATTCATTAGAATATGATCTGCATATTGATGATGGAAAACAAATAGAAATGGTTTCCAAACGCTGTCTGCAAATCACTTTCATCCATCTTTGAAGATTGCTGCACAAGGAAGAAAGTTTGCACTTCTTAAGACATGTAAATTTAATAAGATCAGTGGCTAAATCAGATTGAAGACCAGATTGGCTTCTTAGGTCAGGTTTACCAGTTTGATATCAAAACAAATGTTTATATAATTGAATTGATGAAAGTTGGTAAATTAATATCTGAATTATTCATCTCATTTGAAGAAGGAGGATTTTTTTCATACAGTAAAACAGCATAATGGCAGAATGATTTGAAATGTCTATTATCTCTAAAACATAATCATCTTTGTCAGTCCTCTGAGGTTTGGTGGATCATGGAGGTTATCTGGCTTCTACAGCATTGACACTAAATCCTGGAAGTAATGTCTGCATGCATGAATGTTGCTTTATCTCTTTTAAGCACCTAAAGTATGATGCTGTCATCTTCTATCTTATTACATCCTTATGTGGTCAAAGGGTGCCATGGCCGGGGGATAACATGATCATAGGTGTTGGATAGGTTACGCACATTTAAAGAGCTAACATGAGAGATTCTGTCTCTGAAAATACTAAAAAGGAGAATTATCAGGAATTTGTTATTTTGATCGTCTGTCAGTAACTTCCTCTTCTATGTCGATGACACCTGCTTTTATTTCTCCCCTTACTCATATGACATCCTTCAAACTTCCTTTCTTGCTGGCAGTTTCTGATTAAATAGTGTTTCCTCTGCAGCGTTCTTGGTTTTTATGATAAGAAAACATTCGTGTTGCATGGCAGGACCAAGAGCGACTTCTACAATCTTTCCATTCATATTGGCATTTCCTCCACCTATAGGTGAACAGTCTGGGTGTCTTTCATAACAGTATTTCAGTTGGCTCCAGAAACGCCACCTATTCAATGATTGTGCGTCGTGGTAGATGGGTGACCAGTCCAGGGTGCACCCCATCTTTGGCTCATGGACTGCTGGAACTGGGAACCAGTCTCAATGTCCCCATGACGGATAAATGAAGAAGATGGATGGACATTGTAATGTAGTGGTAATATAAAGGAGGAGAGCTATAGAACTTAACATTTCCTCTATTGATTAAGAACAATAACTTGCCTTTGATTGTAGATTGGTAAACCATTTTATTCCAAGTCTCCATAATGCAGGGACTAACATTCATACATGAAGATCCTGTCTGACTCAGTATTGTTGAGCTGAGCACAGCCATGAATGTAAACACTGCAGGACCTGTGGTGGAATACTGTAGGCTTTAATGGTGAATAACAAGACAGATACAAGGTGGGCCCTCTGGTGGTGCAGACCAGCACTACACTGCTAATATACATACCATGGCTGGTCCATGGCTGGTCCATGGCTGGTCCTTCGCTGCCCCTTGGCTGGTCCATGGCTGGGCCCTTGGTTGGTCCTTGGCTGGTCCATGGCTGGTCCTTAGCTGGTCCATGGCTGGGCCCTTGGTTGGTCCTTGGCTGGTCCATGGCTGGTCCTTAGCTGGTCCATGGCTGG
>NW_015151463.1:201375-212568 GCF_000732505.1 Cyprinodon variegatus | reverse complement strand
CATGGCTGGTCCATGGCTGGTCCATGGCTGGTCCATGGCTGGTCCTTGGCTGGTCCTTGGCTGGTCCATGGCTGGGCCCTTGGCTGGTCCATGGTTGGTCCTTGGTTGGGCCCTTGGCTGGTCCCCTACATTTCCTTTTTAAATCTTTGTACTAAAATATTCTTTCTGTCATGATTTGTGGACATTAAGATCTAAAGAGAAGCGCCATCTCCTGGTCAGACCCTGTAATTCACTGAAGGGGGGAGTCAGAGTAAAAACATATGCAGGGGGGGTCACTGCAGTGGCTGGAAGTTGGCTGCCATTCAGTTGGCGTTTGACTGAAAGAGTAATTTTGATTGGCTGCTGCTGTCACTGATGCTGCAGTCTAAATATGTAGGCTGACGATTCACAGACCCGACTCTGAAATGGTCTTCTTTAGGGTCATCAAAAAAGATAAAGTAAATAAAATCAGAGAAGCACAGTGACTGTACCTCTAGACAATATCCAAACATCCTGCTCCTCCGCTTTAACACAGACTTCAGCTGTCTGTTTTTTTTAAATTTTTTTTTTTTAGATGGATGTTTTATTGGTTTATTATGTTTTTTAATCGTAGGTTTCAGAAAGCTGCCTTTAATAAAATGTATGCACATTATTATTATTATTATAATGCTAAATTTATCCCTTCCTTGTTTTTTATTTGTTTGACAGATCAAAGGAAAGTCCAGAGCTTCTTCTGCTTTAAACAAAACATGTAATGAATTGTGTACATTGTGCAAAATGACGTATTTATTCAATAGAGCATAAAATAAAATTTTAAGTCACTAGAAGAGATCAATAAATGTTTAAAATGTGAGGCATGAGGTGCATATAGAGTTTATTTCCAAGGATGGATGGATGGATGAGCGTAACAGACGTATCTATGAGGTTCTGAGCGTTTTCCTCTTGAGATCATTATTAAAAATCAAGTATAATTTTAAATAATAATATAAAACTAAACTTTTTCATTTACCTTTGGAACTTCAGTCAAGGAGAGACTCTTGCTGACAAATAATAAAGAGGTGCCTAAAACCTTTTTTTAAAGCTTTGCTGCCATCTTTATAATAGAAATGTGTGAATGTTACATTTCTGTTGTTGCCATGCACCAAAGGGACCATTTAGCATACATTAGTTTCCCTTAAAGTAAAAGGGCTTTAGTTAGCAATTCTCACGTCCCAGAACAAACAGCCAAACCGCTGACTGCTAACAGAGCAGTTTATCCCCAAGCATCAACATGGCAGTTACCATAACACCATTATATTCAGCTCCTACTTGGTTTTATAAGACAAAGTGATGCAGAAGCATGGAGACTTTATTATTTCTATACTAGATATGACATTCCGGGTGGGTGTGTGTTTATATAGGACAGGTGAATAATTGAGGAGGAGCTTTGAGACGAGAGGCAAAGCACAGGAAATTAAAAGACTAGTGGAGGTTTCTAGAGATCAGTGCTGCGGTTTGGGTGCATCAGCAGGTGGCAGATTTTATATTACTACTGAACCCTGGTCTGCAACCTTTAGAAGAAAATAAACCGCTTCTGTACAAATCTGTCAAACTTAGGACATTGTTTGTATTTATAAAGATGCTGAAACATCTGAAGGTTAAGGAGAAAAAAGGTGAATGTGGAGAAATATCTAGTTGGAAAAGTAATTAGTGGGCAGGTTGTTGAAATGAACTAGATTTAAAAAAGCTTTTTAATGGCTGTTGATTATTTATCTACGGAAGCCCTGAAAGGAAAGGGAGAAAAAAAAGAAATAAAATAAAGAAAGGCAATTTCTTTCTGCTTTTTCTTGTAATACTTTATTTTGCCACTAGAGGCAGTGATGTAATCAGACAGACAGTCACTCATGGCTGTATCCTTCAATGGTATATCACTAGAAAAACGATCTAGAAATAAGTAAAAATATCTTAAATTAAGTGTATTTACCCTTAACTTGAGTAGATAAATGAGGTAGTTTGCCAATGGAATTAGTAATTTTACTCTTAAAAGAAGATAATTAGATATTATGCACTTGAAATAAGGCAATGCAATTGTGCTTTCTTATATTAAGTGTAAATTGTCTCGTTCCATGGACAAAATGTGTCTTTTACCTCCTCAATCCAAGAGCAAATGCACTTATTTTAAGAAAAAATGACTTATCTAGATTTCGATTTTTTCCAGTGTAGTCAGAGGCCTGGTTTTCAAGAATCAATGTCACACATATATTTTTGCAAAGTAAAATAAATAAGGTACAAAAGCTGTGCATTCATTGGCCGTGGCATGTGGTTAACATATCAACCTTTATTTTTATGAGCAATAGAGAATTGTTTGCAGGGATTATCCAGCTTATTTGTAGGACAACATCTTAACTGAGGCAGATAAAGAAGAAGTAAAAGCTAGACTGCTGGAGGATAGGGACCCCTTTTTCATCATTCTGCTTCATTCTATCTCTATTCTCCCACTCTGCAGAATCTGTTAGTTCAATCTCTAACGTTCTGCTCTCTCTGCTTTTTCTCATAGTAGCTTCATCTGGTCTGTTCCTGTTTGGCTGTGACTCCATCCTGGAGAGAAATATCAGCTGTGCTGCTGCCATCAACACCTTTGTTTCTAGATGTTGGAGCTTGGCCTGTTTTCCAGTGTAGTCCTGTTTCTCTGACTGTGACTAACTGGATGTGCTCTCTTCATCCTCTGACATGGGAGCTGGCTCGGAGCTCGTCTGCCTGGCTGTGTGTTTCCTGGACGGGGCCGCCTGTGGAGCTGGTTGACAGTTGCCTTTTGTATCTATGCTTCTTTTTCTATGTCTGCTTCTGTCTCCTTGAACCCCAGTGGGCCTCAGCAGATGGCCGCTCACACTGAGCCTGGTTCTGCTGGAGGTTTCTTCCTGTTCAAAGGGAGTTTTTCCTCTCCACTGTCGCTACAAGCATGCTTAGTGTGAGGGATTGCTGAAGAGTCAATGAGTCGATGCAATCAGCTGGTTTTCCTTAGATAGAAAACTTTGAATCAATCTGACTGGATGATCTGGTGAACTGGAAAGTGACCTGAGATGACATGATGTGAATTGGAGCTATAGAAATACACTGAATAGAATATATATATATATATTCGAGTTCAGGCCCACCTGACCTGTTGTTGGACTTCTGTGCTCGTCATGGATTGTCCATAACGAACACCATGTTGAGGCATAAGGGCGTCTATATGTGCTCTTGGCATCAGGACTCCCTGGGCCGTAGTTCATGATGACTTTGTTGTTGTTTCATCTGACCTGCATCCACATGTCTTGGACACTGAAGTGAAAAGAGGGGCGGAGCTCTCCACCGACCACTACCTGGTGGTGAGTTGGCTCGGATGGTGGGGGAGGACGCCGGTCAGACCTGGTAGGCCCAAACGTGTTGTGAGGGTTTGCTGGGAACGCCTGGCAGATTCCCCCGTTAGAAGGAGCTTTAACTCCCTCCTCCAGCAGAGCTTTGAACACGTTCCGAGGAAAGTGGGGGACATTGACTCTGAGTGGACCATGTTCCGTGCCTCTATTGTTGAGGCGGCTAGTCGGAGCTGTAAGGTTGTCGGGGGATGTTGCGGCGGCAGCTTCCCTCCCTGCTGGTTTCCACCTGCAGGGAGGGAAGCTGCCAAGCTGAAGAATGAGTCCCATCGGGCTTCATTGACCTGTGGGACTCCAGAAACAGCTGATATGTCCCGGCAGATCAAATGAGCAGGTGGCTCGGTTGGTCTCTGGACCAGCCATGGAGGGAGACTTCCGTACGGCTTGGAAGCGATTCTGGTCCACGATCCGGCGTTTCAGGAGGGGAAGCAGTGCAGTACCACTATTTGTAGTGGGGGGGATTAGGGCTTTCACATCTTCTTTACTCCAAGTCTGACCACAAGCCATCGCTCCTGCTGCTGGTTGTTAACATCTACTGACAATAGTTGAATGTTAACCAACCTGTAGCTAATTATCCATCACAGAACATTAAATCTAAGATAAAGTTATAAGCATCAACGCATCTTTATCAGGCGGTATACAGAGAGCTCTAACTCTGACCTGAATCTGATGCTAGCTTTTCTAAAACCACCATTGGGAGTTCAGCAGCAGCCTTGTTTTGTCTTGTTTTTTCTTTTTCCAAATTTAATATTTAAAGTCAAATGTCTTACATAATTCAAAAAGTGTTTTAGGGCCAAACAGATGTTTTTAAAGGAAAATATAACTTCCTGCACTCACCTGCAATGCAGCGTGAAGCGCCACCCCTCTGATGGACAGAAATGGTATTACAAAAACAAACACTTAGTAAAATGAGTTGGTGAAAAAACGTTTTTTTCCTCTCTTAGTCTTAGAAATTTCAACCCGTATTTTTTTCTGATTTAAAACAGATTCATCCTCTAAAAGAATCCCATTCCTGCAGGGATCCGACTCAGGAACAGGATGCACTACAGAAACCGTTTTCAGCAACCAGGGTTGCTTCTTGTTTTTATTCCCCTGAATTTAAACTGCATTTACAGTTCAAAATAATGAAGGTGAAAATTAAACCATAATCCCAGGGATCCTTAAATGAGTTTTAGGACAAGAGGCAGTGCTTGTGGGTGATGGCTCTATTTAATGTACTTTAAGCTTTATTAATCAAACATCTGTCCTTTCTGTCACATCAGTCTTTTCATAATACAGTTTTGGGAAATGATGTGAACTCATACAGTCCATTTTCAAGTCAAGGGACTTTACGCTACAATCAGTCATTCGTTCACGCACTGATGGCGGTGCCTCAGCTGCTCACTGACGGCAGTGAGCAGCTGATGGGCGGAGTCGGGGTTTGACCTTTTCTGCTTCATATGCAACTGTCGTCCCCATAATCATAATCCTGATATAATCAGGAGATTAAGAATAAATGAGAATAATCTGGTCCTCCAAGTTCTTTATTCTTTGTTCCCTCAATGTTCATTGATTGTTTTAACTCTGTTTTCTAAATGCTTTTTATTATTTTGCATAGTTGAAATATGAAAAGAAGAAATATTTTGAAAGCCTTTGTGTCGGGAGCGACTCTGTGACCTCAGGTTACGTGTTTCCAGCTCAGCTGAACTGATGTAGGATCAGCTCTTTTTCTTGAACCTCCATCAGTGATCCGGTTTCTGCAGGACATGGATGTGTGCAGTGCTGCTCTTGGACTGTGCATTGGAAAGTAACATCCTCTAGGTTTATAAGGACCAAGTGTTCCCAAGCAGAACAGTCATTAAAGCTGTCAGAGCTTTAATGCTGGATTTGATTCATATAAAATGTAATTGTTGGACAAACTCTGCATACTGATGGACCATTTCCACTGTAAGCTTTAATCATGTGGTGATGCGCTATAAATAAAAGACTCCTATTTATGTGATGGATGTCTTTGCATTTGTGTAAGATAAATTTTAATGTTAATTGTTTATTATTTAATGCCCAATAAAAGGTATAAATAATAAGTGAAAATAAAGGGCACTGAACTGACAAGGTGATTATCTCTGTTCTTGTGTTTGCTGACTGCTGCTCTTTTTTTCTTTTGCATTGCAGAGGAAAGGCTTCACTCCACTTAATCAAACCTTAAACCACGGCTGCATCGCTCCTGGCTCTTCTGCAGCTCAGGATGACGGACACCCCTCAGTGAACGGCGGCTCCGCCCCCTGAGAATTGATGTTTGAAAATAAGAGCGTTCATCTTTGCTTGAAAGGATGCTGACAGGACCTTTTTGTGGAGTGTTTTCCATCTACTGAGGATTATTTTCCAGACGTGGAAGGAGAAAATGAATGGCTGCTATCTTTACTCTGGATGGTTGGAGCTTCCTGGGTTTAAAAAAAACGGCTGTTAGCAAAGCAACCGTCATCTCAAGTGTTGCTGATTTTCTTGGTCTGTTTTCTTTGTGCATACATGACATAAGTGAGAGACAGAATAAACAAATCTGTTTATTTATTACAAAGTGAAATAGAGCTGAGGCCATCATGTCTTGGTGGATGCAGCGATCAGAAACTTGGAGTGCTCTCTATCAGACTGCCAGGAGCAGAGGCAGAAGGATGGAACACGGACCTCTCAGGAGTTCCCTGGGCTGTTGGGTTTTCACGCTAACATCCTTCGGACTCCTGCTTCTTCTATGTCCGCTTGCTGTGTTGGCTGAGAAACTGGATGAGAACGACCCTGTGGTCACAACCGCCTATGGCAGGCTGCGCGGCATCAAGAAGGAGCTCAACAACGAGATCCTCGGACCCGTCTTACAGTTTCTGGGTGTCCCTTATGCCACCCCTCCCACCGGCGAGCGCCGCTTTCAGCCTCCAGAGCCGCCGGCGTCATGGTCGGAGGTTCGCAATGCCACACACTTTGCCCCCGTGTGCCCCCAGAGCATTGTGGAAGGCCGCCTCCCGGATGTTATGCTGCCTGTTTGGTTCACTAACAGCATAGATGTGGTTTCCACTTACGTTCAGGACCAGAGCGAGGACTGCCTTTATCTCAACATCTACGTCCCCACAGAGGATGGTGAGTAGGCCTGCAGGGCCGCGCTTCAGGCCACAGGAAGAATTAAGAGAAATGTCTGTTGTGTTGTCAGGGAGTGTTTGGTGTGAGAGTGCATCTCCGTCTCCGTCCTCCAATAGATCAAAATGCATGACCTTGTGCATGTTTAATGTGCATGACTATGTTTCTCCAAAGGGAGAATGTGGAAGTGGTTTGTAGGAGAGAAAGTGATGTGAACATGTGTCTCCAAACCTCCATCCAGTCTCCACACCCTCCTCCATCCTCTCTGACCTTTAGGGTCCTCCTAGGGTCTCCTGAGTCCTCCTATAATCGTCTCCTCTCCCATTGCTTGGTCCTCTGTCTCCTCATTGTCTAAGTTAACCCCCCCCCCCCCCATGTCTGTACCTCATCATAACGTATTGTGCTCTGCCACAAAGGCCACAGTTCATTAAACAAGACAGTGGTTGTCATGATCATCACCGATTGATTTTGCTGACTGAATGACTGGCTGGCTGACTGATAGACTGAATACTGCTCTGATTGAGCTGGCGGGATTCATTCTCTTCCTCCCTTCTTTGTTTCTCCTTCCTCTCCAAGTCTCTCTCAGTCAATCAGCTCCGTGTGCAGGATGTGTGTGTGTGTGTGTGTGTGTGTGCATGCCGGCTCCTGTGTACTTTGCGCGTCCAGGGGCTCCATGTTATTCTTTAGTTTTCTATTCATTTTACAGTCAAAAGAATATCCAAGGAATGTGCCAGGAAACCGGGCAAGAAAATATGTAAACAAGGAGGTATGTATAATCTAAATGTAACTTTACTGTGCCACCGAAGGAAGCAGGAAAACTGTGGGAGACCAGGGAAGAGCTGTGTGTGCTATGGCGCCCTGTGTGTGGTATGGCGCCCTGTGTGTGGTATGGCGCCCTGTGTGTGCTATGGCGCCCTGTGTGTGCTATGGCGCCCTGTGTGTGGTATGGCGCCCTGTGCAGGGCGGCGCTCTAAGCCTGAGGTCTAGAAAGGACTCGGGGCATCAGGGGAGCAGATGTTTGCATACGTTTAAATGATGTCAGAGCCAGTATTCTGCTGGATATATTTCTATCTCATCAGAAAGCTTTCAGAGAAACGGTTGGTTATGTTTGGTTGGACTCTGATGCCCTGAGTCACGCCTGGAATCTGGAAACCTTTTGATTCTGGGATAATTGCGATGCGTGCGGCATCAGGAGGCTTCTGTAGGTAAAGTCAGGGATTTGATGGGCTGCCATAGCGGAGGTCAGCAGCTGTGTGGTAATAGCGTCTGATGCGTGGTGGGATGGTGCTGTATTATATGGAGACACACACAGAGCGCCGATGGACGCGGCGCTGAATTAGATGAGCTCAGGGTGGACCTTCAGAGTGTAATCTCCATTAAAAGAAAGCAGAGCTGTGTTCCTGTTGGCGTGGGCCACTGAATCAAGCACTGTTTCATCAAGATAATGCCCCCCCCCGCCTCTCTCTCTCTGGATGGCGGGGGTCTGAGAGGAAGGAGAGGCTGACAGTGTCCTTGATTGGGTCTGGGTGTTAATGTCATTGTCTTGGCAGTGATTCACATTCTGGCTTATTGCACATCCTTTCACTTTTTATTACGCAAATACAATCCCACTGTTCTTCACACTCCCCACACATTTTAGCCCCCCCACCCACACACACACACACAGATACTCGTTCTGCCATCCAAGTGAGGGCCATGTGTTGACTCCCATTGACTCCCATTGATTTTCAGTCATTTTAGAACCTTTCTATGCAGTAAAACTGACCATTACCAGCTGACACCTGAACCCAACCATCAACACAGTAGCAAAATGTCCTCACTTTGCAACAGCTGGTCCTCACTTTGATGGAGAAATTGGAAAAATGGTCCTCACTCTGAGGGCTAGACAGATACACACACACACCCACACATGGAGGGATATTGATGTAAATTAGGAGATTACAGAAGCTTAAACTGGATGTTCGTCACACGGCGCAGAAACCAAGATGCGTTCAATGTCCTGCATCTTTTTACGACTTGATAAAAGAATATTTATCAGAAATGAGATTAGGTTTGAAAGCCTTCTACGGTAGAAAAGGAGAAGAAGACGGCAGGTATGGAGCTGTTTATACAGCTGAAGACTTTTTCCTTTGCTTCTGTTTGTTTCCTTGGTTTCTGTCGCCCAGCATCAACATCAGCGACAGGAAATAACGGTTTGCTAATATCAGTTCACCTGCAGAGGTACCGGGCGGCAGTAGATGTGTTCATTGAAGGGGGGGGGGGGGGGTGCAACCAATCAGCTGTAGATCTGAATCATGTAGATGAGGAAGAAGCAAAGTGTTTCTCTAAGTTATATCATAACCAGGTAAAAATCTTAAATAATGATAAAATCAAACAAAAGTATCTGAGGATTAAATCTTTTTTTTTTCGGGGGGGGGGTGTAATTTAGTACTGGGATGAAAATATGCCTTTCAAAATAAAATCTTTGTTGCTTTAGATTTTTTTGTTCTCAATTACAACGGAAATAAACTAAACTACTGTTGATGTATTTCTACTTCATTTTGTTTTTTTATCAGATAAAAATACTTTGATGAACTTTAATTTTAAACAGGACTGAGGAAGAAACTCTGCTTTTTAAAAACCAAATAGATGATAATCTGTGTTGCTTCCTCTGATTTCTAAACACTCCCAGACCTGAAGATTACAAACATTAATATTTTATTTGCCTTTTAAAGCTTTGGAAATAATGACATAAAGTTAATTAAATCAGATATAAAAAAAACAACAAAATGCTGACATGAAGCCTGAGAACAAAACGATCGGAGCCCTGAAATGTGTCTGAATTGTATTTAGTCGTGTTTTTAACCTTGAAGGTCACCATGGGAGGGGGGGGGTTATATCACCCGCCTTCAGCTGGATGCTGGGAGCAGAGACTGAGTCCTGCTGTGGGTCCTGAGCCGGACCACAGCTATGTTCTCCCTCTGACCGTGACGCCGCTGTTCCACCCGCCTGTGCTCTTATTGACATGTATGACGACCCCCCCCCCCCCTCGTTAGGCCAGATGGTTCCTCTTGTTTAACGAGGATTTACTGTCCTGCTTTATGGTCTTTTATTCAGCCAGATGTCAGTGAAGCAGAAACACTCATTGATACAGAATCAGAGACGAAGGACAGCAGCTGAAGGAACGGACATCATGGAGGAAGACGACTGTCAGACTAATCAGATTCCAGACGTGTTGGCGGTTTGTTCCCAGGCTGCTGCTTTGCTGTCCTTTCTCCGTCCTGAATGCGTTTCACGGTTATAGCAGCTATGGAACCCGTTCAGACCGCGGCCAGACGCCACCGGGCGGACGGGTCCTTCCAGAAAGGAAATCGGTTCATCGGCGGCCGGGGGGGTCATAGGGGGTCCTGATCCACTGCAGAGGGAAACTTCATTTAAAGTTTAATAAAACACCAAACAGGTGCTTTATGTAAATCATCTGATTGTATTTATTAGAATAAAAAAATCAATAGTTGTGTTATGAGAAGATTTAAGACGGATGTTTCAGCATCATAACGACTCGTGTTCTTTATAAAATAACCTAAAACATGAAACATTATCCTGATATTAAACTATTGCTTTTTCAGAAGCACTGAAATAGAAAAGCTCATTTTTATTTCTGATTTTCTATCGATCAGCCTTTCCACCGGTCGGCCTTTTCTCTGCGTTTCCTTTCTGACTTTCACCCTCCTGCCTTCCTGTTTTTCTCCTCCTCAGGTTTGTCCTAGTTTCTCTGTTGTTGAAGGATGTTCCCATGAGAGATGGAAGCCTTATATGGTGTTAGACACGCTGTGGGTTGGAGCGGGAGAAGAAAGAAGGATGTTCAGGCTCCTGTTGAACTCACCTCCTAACTGCTCCTCTCTGATATTTATTCTTGTGTTTATTTGTTTTTAATGTCGGTGACATTCTGGATGGTTTCAATGAATAAGAATGAGTTTTTTTATACTAGGCTCAGTTTATGAGCATAAATGCAGAGAAGCAAACGATAGAAAACCACCTAAATAAACCTTGGTACCAGTTAGAAACCTTAAATAGTGAAAGCTTCCACATTTCCTTTGGTCAGTGAGGTCATACTGATCCACTGGTTCAGGATTTTCTATTATTATTTTAATAAACTCTCAACGTCTCCTGAATCACTAGTTGATAGTAAAATGATTCAGTGGGAAAATCAACCAACTTGATTGTAAATTTGAAAGTAAATGTGAAGAAGCATCTTTTCTGAACTACAGTTCTGTGTTAATGTCTCCACCAGCAGTCTATGGGTAAAATGAAAGGTGCACTCGGTACAGGTAACGCTCCGTCATGCATATATCGGGCAACTTGACCGTCTAACAGGGATGTAGTTGGAAGTCAGAGAGAATCCACTCATGCATGAGAAGAACATGCTAAATGAACAGAACATGCTAAATGAACAGAACATGCTAAATCTGTGCAGAAAGCTTGTAGAATCAAACTCAAAACCTTCTTGCTAAAAGGCAGCAGAGCTCCAAACTTTGCCTCCTTTGTCTGCGTGAAACAGCAGATCTTCCTTTTCCCAGATAACCAGTAGAACCACTAGAGTGGGCAGCTACTTCCAGTCCTTGGGTTAGGGTTAGCATGTAGAGCAGTCTACATGTACGGATTTCCTTTGAGTTACACATAGATACACATACAGATGACTTCAATACTATTGGAAATATGTACCTGCAGCCTGACGTAGTCC
>NW_015151463.1:185446-200985 GCF_000732505.1 Cyprinodon variegatus | reverse complement strand
TTGATTACGTTACTGTTGATCATCTGTCCATCATCGTATAAAGCCCGCCCTGACAATTTGATTGGATCGCCAGATATTGTGCGAGCATACTCGCGCTACTATTGAGCAGTGCCAGTCCGAACTTCCCGACCTCAAACGTTGTGGGCGGGACTAAGTTTGGAATGGCACCCAGGCTAGAAAATATGTAATGTGGAATAAAAATGCAGGTTTTGTGCAAAAGTTGCAGGAATAAAAATAAATTGTTAAATTTTTTGCAGAGAAAGATCTCCATCACAGATCTAATAAATTTACAATAACAGATAAATAAAGTATTGTCCATTGCTGGGAGATTGATGTTGCTTTAGCAGGAAGTATAGGTGTGGAACCCGGGTACGATTAGTGAGACTAGCTGCAGAATATTACGTCTCCTTCCAGAGGGAAAGTCTGGAGCAGTTTGAGTTCAGAGTGGGAGGGGCCAATCTGTCCTGGCTTCAATCTTCCCTTTTCTGCAGAGTGACGGACATGTTGCAGCTCCTGACCCTGGTGGTGGTAACAGAGTACCAGATGATGATGGAGGAGGTTAGGCTGGACTCAAAAGCAAAGTCTTGGTCAGGCTGAACTTCCTCAGCTGTGACGCCTTCCTGGTGATGAAGGTGAAGTTCAGATCCATTTGAAGCTCTAAGCGTTGATGTTTGCTGAAAAGCTGACGGAGTCCTCAGTGTCACCTGGAGATGATGGAGGCGGGCGGAGCTGCGCTCTTTCTGACGTCGATTACTTTTTAACTCGATTTTTTTGCTCCACACTTTTCTAGCTGCATCGAGTCAAGAAAAGATCAATCATTATGCAACTGGATAGAAGGTTTACAATATTAGCATCGCATTAGCATAATACACTAAAGCAAACACTGTAAATCATAATGAACAAAGTGACAGTAAGCTAAGAAAGAAACATCCGACGTAAAAAGAGAAAACTTCCCTCCTATCAGATCTGATTTTCTGCTGAAACTGTCCAATCTGAACTTTCTGCTCTTTGCAGCTGAAGTAGGAAAAGATCCTCTGGGCTGCAGCGCGCCTCATGCTGCACGTCGCTGCAGGCCTGCAGGAACGACCCCCCCACAACAAAAATAATGCAGGAATAAAAAATAAGGAAAGTTGAGAAAAGAAACTTTATTGTATCATTTTTTGGCTCAAAGATGAGGCTGAATTTATACATTAAACACGATAAACATTTTAGCTTTATAATGTTGAATTTCACTTGATGTGCTTTGATGCTTTCCCTTCATACCTTTATTTTATCACTATGAAAGATTTAAAAAAACTTCCCCAGTTTGATACTTTGCCATTTTGAACAAACATCTGCGACGAAACGCCACCGAGCCAGATTTAGACTTTTTGGTTTGATGCTGGAAAATAAGGTTTTAGATCATGTGATGTTTGACAGTCAGCAGGTTTGCTGCTTATTCAGGTGAAACGATCTTAGAAATGGACGAGCATGACCTCGGCAGCTTGTAAAAACTGCTTTCTAATCTTTTTGTTCTAAGTAGCTCTCATCTTCATTCAGTCACTCAGACACAGATATTGGAGGCGAGTCTCTGCAAGGTGACAGCATTAATAACCAGCCCTACATATTCAAACAACTTGCTTCACAATGAAAAATAAGCAGCTTTTCTTTTGCCTGAATATCATTAAGAGGGAAGATGAACCTCAGAGACAAACAGCAGAAAACGTTTTTGTAAAATAAGGGATTAAAATGTCAAAGCACTTCTTTTATCTCTCTGAGACAAATAATAAAATCATAAACTTCTCTTTTTACTCTACAGCCTTAAAATTAACCTGATTTAGACAAACAATCGATACAACTGGAGTTTATAATTAACTTTTAATTAAATAGTTTAATTAAATAGTTTTTAACTCCAATCTTTAGAATAAAACAAATCATGTTGACTCGTAATTTTAACCTTATTTTTTCTGTATAAATGTCGTTATTGTAACCGTATTATAATAAAGCAAACATGCGCAGACGCTTCCAGTCCAATCAGTGAAGGCCGGAGGTTCGACTCTCCGACCACTGAACCGTTTACCTCCATCACATGACTGCTGGCCACCTGAATTATACGTTCGTTCAATTTAAACCTGGAAAAACAAGCTGCTGTTATTGGTCAGAAAGTGGAATGTGTGACAACATCTCTTTAGCAGAAATTAGTATTATTTGACGTTAAACATTAAACACTTTAAGTTGGTTTCCAACCATTTCACAATGAAAATGTTAGCAGAACGTTGAGCTTTTCAGATAAGCTCCGTTTTGTCAAATATTACAGCAGCCATGTTTTTCTCGAGGCGACAGTGGCGTTGGATGTAGGAGTTTGCCCTGAATTCGAAGGGTTGACGGTTCAAGCCCCGACTCCGACCTTCAGTGTCGTTGTGTCCTTGGGCAAGACACTTCACCTGCATTGTCTACTGATGGTGGTCAGAGGGTGGCGCTAGTGTACGGCAGCTGTGGCTACAATGTAGCTTGCCACCATCAGTGAATGGGTGAATGAATGTAGTGTAAAGCGCTTTGGTCAGGTCTCCTGACTTGAATAAAGGTGCTATATAAGTACAGGACATTTACCATTTCTGAACAGATGAAAATGATTGTCCTGCCATGGGGGGGTTCTCCTCCACCTGATTCTAAGCTTTACATCAGCGCCTTCATCTGTGATGGTTGCATTTAGACTTTGGCAGAATATGTTTTTGATGAAAGCAATGCTTGATTTTTGCTAAAAATGCATTAATGATGCACTGCGCCTTTAATTCTGATCTGTTTTAGAAATAAAGAGGGTCAAATTAATCCGATGTGTTACCAGCAAACAAATAAAGGCCGTTTAATTAACCCTGAGTTATCGACTGCTTTGATTACCCCCCCCAGCAGATGTTGATTTATTTCAGTAACATAATCTCTAAAGGAGGATTAGCCAGCTGATGTGGTCTTGTGCCAATCATCAGGAATGTCCAGGTCCAGCAGTATGTCCAGCAGTCCAGGGTGAGAACTGATCCACAGCCGGGACACCAGTCCCCCCCAGAGACACACTGAGAGTCGCTCCGACCTTTACTGAATAAATAAATAGACTGAAGGAGAAAGACAGTGAAGGTAGGAACTCAATTAAAGGTGGTAAATTAATCTGCACCTGATTTCTGATCATTGCATAAAAAAGCACCTTGATTAACGAACCAACAGATCAGAGAAATCCTGAAGGAACTAAAATAACACGTTGAAGAGTTGGTACCGAATTCACTTTCCTTAGATTAAAATGAATCATAGTTTGATGCTGATTCATCTACGTTTCATTTTGGTTTCCTCAGACTTCTTTACCTACCTTACAACAGTCAGAATTTTACTAAACAATTTTACTTTTAGACGAATTTTAATCTTTGTGAACCTGAACTGCATCATCTCTGATTCCAGCTCCCAAAATGAGACATAATGCAGCCTCAGCGCCACCGTACCAGAGTGCTGAGGCCATGATGGACCTTCCAACCATAACAGGCTAAAGAGCAGCTCTCTGCACCCACTGCTTCCTATGTAAATGCAGCCTAATGCTGTACCTTGGTGGAGTAATTAACTTCAATTTTCCAGCACATAATAGAAAACAAATAGTGAAAGGTCAAATTAAATAAATAAGAGAGTAAAACAGAAAAATAAAATAAAATGATATCAATAAATGATGAGAATCAGAAACACTTTATCACTGAGTAATGTTTGTATTTATCATGCTAACATGGCGTTAGCATAATGGATACGGGAATATAGACATTTAGAACGAACAAATGAAAGTTATTTATAAAGAACATTCTGGCAGTTAAAAAAAAAGAATTTGTTCTGATTTTCAGGGTTTCTATATTTTGAAGGTGAGTCGGATCTTTTCCATCATTTACTTCATTTCTATAAAACTATAGAAAGTTTTTTATCCCTGTGGGACCTTTGATAAACATAAAAAAACAGTGAAACAAAGTATTGGACATTTATAAAAAGCTGTTTTAGCCATAAAAATAATCTTCATAATCAGTTTCAGTTCTTCCCTTCAGGAAGTTTTGCTGATTTTTTGCTCCCAAACTTCTTGTTTTTTTGGAGTTTAATGAGAATTCTGTGGAGGGAAGCAACAGAACAGAACCTGCCTGCAAACACAGCGAATTAGATCAATCAGCTGATAAATGTCCTGATGGAAGCAAATGTTGCTCATCGTCCTCTTCAGTGTCTCAGTGAAAACCAACCAACTTTACTGGGAATCTTCAAATGGTTTGGATGGTTTAGATCCCAGACTGAACTTAATGTCCTTCTCTGCTCCACTGACTCCAGGTGACTGACTCCTGGAGTCACATGACACCAGCAACCTTAATGGTTGGCTCCCCTCCCTACAAAGCCCCGCCCATTATAAGCTCCGGTCCAATGCAGAAATACATCATATAATGTGATCTCAGCTAATAGAAGAATGAAAACACTACTTCTAGAGGGGCATTATCACAGGAAAGGTATTAAGGTAAGACGCAGGTGCTGAGTCACAGACGTTAGTTAAAAATTATTTTTTACTAATGTTTTTTGAATAATTAAATATATTCTGGATTTTTAGAAATTCCAGTAAAAAACAGTTTTATTGGTTTTTAATCCAGAACTGGATTATGAAAAACACCTGAAGGCAGAACAGGAAGAGAACATCCTTAGATTTATGAAGAATAGAAAAAGAAGAAATCACATTTAGAGAAGTATTCACACCCTGAAAGCTGTGGTCCTCTCTGGTTTGATGATGTCATAACATGTTTCACAGATTTCTAAAGATGTCATCCCACTCCTTGGTTTTTTAGTTTCATTTATAAAGCTTAATATAAACTTTTAGCATCCTTGAAGTTTTTTTAATACATAGAATCCTGTTTTGCTGACCTGTAATGGATGCATGAATAATTGGGCGTCTGGTTGGACTGTTGGTTCTCTGTCGGGGCCTCCTTTAGGGATGAAGCTCTTCCAAATGAACGTTTTCATCTTTATTGCTTCTTTCCTTCATGCAGGCAGGCTGCAGTAAACTGTGTGTGTTTGGCTGAATACTAACCATCATTGATCTAAAGGATAAATCCAGTAACTGGTTTCAAACAGTTCATTGAGTCAGATGCTCTATTTAAACTAAAAACCGCTGCTGTAAAACGCAGCAGGGTGGGGGCCGGTCCCCGGTCATCTGCCACTTTTAGACGCGTCTCTGCTTTAACATAACGGATTCAGATGATTGCAGTTCAGCAAAGTTCAGTTAATCAGAAATCAATAGAAATCAGGACGGCAGCTTGCATGAAGTGAGATGTTTCCTGAGACAGAAAAGCCTCCGCCTGCATAAAGAGCAGGAACTGATGGAATATGAGGAACTCAGGATCTTCTCAGCTGCTTTGCTGCGGAGGCTGTTTCACACACTAAGACCAGGGCCACCCGTTGTGTTCGGGGTGTGTGTGTGTGTGGGGGGGGGGGTGTCAGCACACAGGAGACACCAATAGACACCTCAGCACCTTTAGATGTACAGCGGCTGTCAATAACTCATCACTCCCTTCATTAAGCTTATTGGCGTTCTATCAGCTCTCCTCGCCGCTCGTCTCTTCTTGCTGCCTCTGGGATTCTGCTGCTGTTTCTGTTTGTTCGAGGCCCATTTCACTTCCAAGCTGCTTTGTGTGTGTTTGATGCAGACAATCAGGGATACGTCTTGGTTTGCAGTGTGGAGGATGGCTCCATGCTGACACATAAAGGCAAAGGTGATGGATAGTATGGAGCTGGTGGAGGGTTCAGGGACCGTCGGTAAAAACTGGAAAAGGAAAGAGATGAGGCTGAATGGAAAACCATGAACCACGATGATGTGATGAAGAACTTTGTTCCTAATGTCAGGAATCAGACGTTAGATTTTATTTGAGCTCAGCTTAGATTCAAACTCTTCTCTGATAGATCTGGTTTTAAATGCCGGTTCATCGCTGTGCTGCTGGTTATCCTCTGGGACCAGTCTGCATCCTGAGCCCAGCTAAACGCTTCCCCCGCATCATGATGCTGCCATCAGCGCCTTTCAAGGTTGCAGTGCCAACAGATTCACCTTCTAGAACTGTGGATCTACGCTGCTTTGAAGGAGACTTGGCCGATTAGTGTTGATGGACGATCTGTGTGGGTTCGGGTCAAATGTTGCTCTGAAATCCTCCGTCTGGTCGATCCAGTTTGCCCAGTTTGCCCAGTTTGCCTCCATCCTCTGCCTTCCTGTCCTAATCAGTCCATCCATCTTCTTTCCCTGCTTGCTTCTGGAATCAATAGTTCTGGTCAACAGGCCGCTTCATTACATGGCATCTCAGAGACAAGCAGACCGACTGAGGTCAAAGGTTAATCAGCAGTTATTCTACCAAACTGCTTCATGTGGAGAATTTAGGTTCTGATGGAAAAATAGTTTTCTGGAGCAGAAATGATTTTCTAGACAAAGATGAACTTTAAAATATCAGAACAGTTTAAATTCAACAGACGATATGAATATAAATAAAATCACCAACATGAACACGACACTTTATCAGTCCTCCTTAAATCTCACTTCTACCATCGAGTCATTCCAGGTCATTCCAGGTCATTCCTACTTTTCTTATACCATTTCGTACGATATAAACTCTGTTTAGATTGTCCCCTTTTTATCTTTAATAGCATCTTGCTTTTATCTTTCTACTATATGTATATATATATATATATATATATATATATATGGAGGAGCAGCTCTACCAAATTTAAAAATGAATACAGAAATAAATAAATCCTCAATCAATAAATAAACATACAATTAATTTCCCCCAAAATACAAGAAACAAATAAATGAAGGTAGAAATTAAATTATACAGTGAGGCATAAATGTATATATCTCTTTTATTTAGCTTCTTTAATTTGCTTTTATAATAATTAGAAAATTATTAATTGTATGTTTTTTTATTTATTGAGCATTTCTTTTTTTCTGTATTTATTTTAAATATGGTAGAGCTGCTCCTCCGTATATATGAGCTACTGGAAGCAGAATTTCTCTGAAGGAATAATCCCACAGGATTAATAAAGCTCAGTCTAAGTCTTTAAACCAGAGAGAGAGATTATATTAAAGTTTTATTAGTTTTATCTCTTAGATTTCCTTCTTATTACAGGTTAACCGTCAGGATTCCTGTGATTCATTTAATCCTTTTCTTTCTTTCCTCAACATAAACTGATTCAGAACATTTTAAAGAATAATAAGAAGAATCATCAGATAAAAGAATTACTGCATATTAAAAAACAGAAGTTGATCCCAGGATAAATTAAAACAAGCAGAAAACAAAAGTTTATTTATCTGCTGTTTGTTTTAAAAGTCTCTTTTTGCCATAAACTGCAGGGATGTCTTTCATCTCTGGATGTTATTTTCTGGACGTCACTGAGATGATCCACAATCAAAAACCTCTTTAGGCTGAATCCTGCTTCAAGATCTCAGCTTCTAGCATATCTGCATCTATCTGGGTTCTTCTGATTCATGAAGCCACATTATTTGGAGTAGAAGCTAAATAAATGATGGGATAAATCAAACAAACATAATTAAAGGAATCCAGTTTATTGGGTTAATTGGATTTTTTACCTCAAATGAAGGCAGTGATGTGTCGACAAGCCAACATGGCTCAGCTCACAGCTACAGCATCCATGTTGGATTTATGCAAACTACGCCGCAGAGAGCACCCCCCCAACCATTTTTGTCCATTTAGAAGAAGGATTAAAAAAGTGTAAAACTAAGCGGTAGTTTTTTCCCAGGATGGTGACGGGGACCTCCATGCTTTGGATCGATCTCTGCGCCTCTTTTCATTTTATAAAGTCTGAAAATGTCCGCTCCTCCCAGAAGGCGGGGCTTTACTTCAATGATGAAAAACTATTTTCTAGCAGAACTGAGGCTTTCCAGATCTATCATAGACACTGCACCGACTCTAATGTCTGCAGAAAAATATGACACTGGTAGAAAATTAGATAGTTTTAAATTTAAAATAAGAGATTGAAAAAGGAAGTAATGGATCAACAAGTTCCACTCTAAACTTGTTTTCTTACGGACGGTTTCGGTTTACATTTTGCTGCTTTTTCTCTCAGACTCATTTTTGAAATATTAAACCAGAAGCTGCATAAAATAAACCTGCTGTGACTCTGGAACACAGGCTGCTGGTGAGACGTTCAAGGCACCTCTGCCGAATCAGGAAACTTGTGTTAGTTGGTTTTAGAAAGTTTTATAGATTTACAAAATGACATGTCTAGATAATTCTGGAGGTGTGATAGTAAAATAAAACCAGAATGCTCTAAAAACAAAGACTATAAAACAGTTTTCATTACATCCAAACATTTCCAGGCAGTGAACTTTGCTCACTTGCTGACTAATATCCAGAGAAAATCTAAGATAACAACACGTTTGCTCTTGATCAGTTTATAAGCGGCGTGTTTAAAATGGTTTTACCTTTATAAACGCTAAAAGCTACATACGTATAAAAAAATGGCGGTTAGAAGAGAAACAGCTAAATGTTGCATCATCATAAGGCTCCCGTATAGATGGCTGATAAATAGTTTATAGATAGATTATCAATTAATCTGTAAATACTCTCTGACCCATTCATAGGTTTTTATTAGACATTCAACATATTATGATTAATTAAAAAAAATAAGCTTGATTGATTTTAGCTTTCAAGGTTTTAATTAAGTCTGAAATGTTGGAAATAATCTACGCTGTAGATAAAGCATATAGTTGCTCAGCCTTAATTAATGCATAATAAATGTTTATGAATGAGATAAACATTTTTACAAACGTATTTCTAACATATTATGCATCTATAAGGGGAGTATTATTGTAAAATTCATGTAAAAACTTCCATAATTTTTAAACTATAACGGAGCTGAAATAAAAAAGGCTCTTTATTTACCCTGCATCCTTTATTTGATCTCTTGGATTTATTCAAAACCTTAGAAATGATTATTTTGCATGACTTTAAGGACAGATGGGGCCCCTGAAACAAACATGAATTATAACTGATAATTATCCTGATGATGTTTATTCATCAACAAAGATGTTCAATGAAGGACCTATAAAGACGCATAGAGTGTAGTCCAGGTTTACCACGGCCCCCATAGACTGCATGCTAGTGGGAGGGGCCACAGCTGCAGCGCCGCTTCGCTGGGTCTCATTTCACCCGCACACCGTCTGAACAGGAACCTTTGGGAACAGATGTTCAAACTGCTTCTCAGGTAAAACCTCAATTAGCAAATGATTTTACAGGCTGAAAATAAATTCCCTGAAACTGAATCAACTAAATATATAATTTTCTCTTCTGACCAATTATGTTTTAAGTCTTTAAAGGTTAAAACAGCAGCCGGAGACGAAGGGAAACAGTTTTACTGGTTTTTACCAGTAAAAATACATAAATACGTTAATCTTCTCACATTTTCCTTTTATCAAATCAAAGTTTACACATTTATTGGTGCAAAAGGCTCCATGTTTGGGGAAAAGCATCAGTTTTTATTTCTGTCTGCGGCGTGTTTGTGTTGAACAGAGCGGTAGAGGTAGAACAGACAGGACCTGAGGAAGGTGGGGAAATAAAATGGAGAGATGAGAAGATGAGGAAGAAAAGGAGAGACAGAAAAGAGACGTGAGAGGAAATGCAAACCCCCCCAGCACAGCTGGGCCTGCTGTCATGTCTGCCTGTCACATGGGATTTGGCTGGAAAGACTTCTTCTCTCTGTCTCCTCCAAACAGAAAATAGGCCACATCCTGCAGCACGCCGCCGCTGCATGGCAGCCTTCCACAGCTGGACAGGAAAACACTAAAACAGGACATTATTCACTTGGTGATTAAAAGCCCTTTAAATTTGGTAACTTTAAATATTAAATAAGAGGTTTTTAGCAAGGAATGAAAAGTTCCTCAAATAAGGACTTTTTAGCTGTGATGTGGTTTAAAGATTTACTTCATCAAACAAAGAAAAACAAGATGTAATCTGAGTGTAATAGATAATCCTATTCCAGATGAAAATCTGTGCAGTGATCAGAGTGGTTAGACCCAAAATATTAGATCACATGACCTGATCTTGCCAATCTGAGCTCGCTATGGAGTTAAATTCAGGACTGGAAGGAAACGTGCAACAAACTGTTCCTCCATGCAGCTCATTATGGTCTAAATTTGACTATTTATTTACTCCTATTATTTAGGTGCCAATATTTATGGAATAACAACATCAAAAGAGCGCAGGAGTTTGGGTTCCAGCTCAGTTGGGAATAAATATTTTAATTTGATGCTTTCTAGAATAGAAACACAGACCAGGGAATTCTAATAAATTAAACTGTCCCATTATCTTTTTAAAAATTCTATTTATCATATTTTTTATGCTTTTCTGAAAGAATAAAGCATAAGAGGGGTCCTAATGTACGAAAATTTAAAACAAAACATTTTTTGAGCGTTTCATCCAGAAAAATAATGTAAATCTAAAACTCTGCTACGTTTATGCACTAGTAGCCATTTAAAATGTCCCCGCTTTCCTTTATGGGTCCTTAGATGGTCCTTGGCTGGTCCTTGGCTGGTCCTTGGTTGGACCTTGGCTGGACCTTGGTTGGTCCTTGGCTGGTCCTTGGTTGGTCCTTGGCTGGTCCTTGGCTGGTCCTTGGCTGGTCCTTGGTTGGTCCTTGGTTGGTCTGGTTTTTTCAGGTCAACAATCACTTCCTCTGGTTTGTCAAAGCAAGAATCTAGGAAAGACCTAAACTGAACTCTTTTTCCAAATCTCTATAAATTCACCTCCGTAAAATGTTGAGAAATCCAGCCTTTAAAGGGTCCTAGTCAAGTACTATGAATAAGGAGTTTAATCTCTGATTGCACATAAAACATTTCCAATTCAGGTTTAGAACATAATTTGACTTTTGGATTATCTGGTCCATTTGTTTAGTGAACTGGTGCGTTTCAAAATCAACAAGGAAGTCAAGATTTTGAATGTTGGACGCCAAGAGGGATGAGAAGGTTAGTGGGAGATGGCAGGTTGATGGATGCAGGAAGTAAATCCTGCCAGCAGATGGCGACAGCATACAGCGGTATCTATATACGCTGATTGGACCTGGTGCAAAAATTCTTTTCAGGCTCAAAAAGGACTAAATGAACAATATCAGGAAGTTGACTTGGTTCAATATTCTAAATGTTCCTATAAGATTTGGCTTTAAATGGTAATGATGGGCAGTGAAAGCGCGTTTAATGTTTTAGGGACAATCAACTCCCAGCACAACAGGAGCCCTGATTAAAGATCGGACATCTTTGATCAATTATGGTCAAGCAAACTGGTGCAAGTGATTGATTAACACGAGGTGCCTAATGTGTGCGAGCATTGCTGTGCTGTGGAGAGAACATCTGATGATGGAACGATGATTAACAAGGTAGCAGACCTTGAGAAGGACAGGCTGCTACAGGGGACAGATGACAGGCAGAGATGAATGAGAGGACGATGGACAAAGTGGAGAGGTGGACAGCAGGTCACAGAGCGTCTCATTCTGCCAAATGACTGTTAAATGCTGACACTCAGAAGAGCTCTCATTTCCTTACCTTAATATTTATTCCCTGCTCTGCACTGATTGATGGCAGATCAAGTGTTAATGAAGGAGGGTTTGGTCAGAAGGTTTTCTGCTCTAAATAAGGAATGGAGCCAAAGTTTGAACAGTTTCATCCTTTTTAACCTTAAACTGCGGCTCAGTTTGTGACTCTTTTTGCTTTTCATCACCATTTTGACTTAATGTTCGTCAGCTTGAGTTTATAAAGTTACCCAGCCACATTTTTTATGTGGAATAAAGTCTAGATTGACTTTATTCCCCCCCCCCCCCCCATGCCACATCATTAGCGGTATAGAAATATGCATGTTTAGAGTTATTAACATTAAGCGGTGTCTTTTTTCTGCAGTAGAAATGCAAAGCAGCTTTTGGGAACTTCAAAACAGGCTGAAATCAGAGAAAACTGGACTTTAGCTCAGTTTTCCTGCATATATAATTCTGCCTTTAAACTATTTCCATAGAAATGATCTAAGAACACCATCATGATTCAGATGGTCGATCAAACTGTGCTCAGAAACAGCAGCACTTCAGCTGGAAACCGTCAGAATAAAAAACGTCTGACCAACTTATCTACGCCCGTTTTGTGGCAAAGCAGACATGCAGAAGTTTGAGAAAACCAAACATGCTTCATGCACAGAGAAACCCGTGAGAAAATTAATAATTTAAAAATGTCTATTTTCAGGTTCTTCATGGTTCCTGTAGAGAAAGGGGATGAAGGTTTCTGTAGGTGTAAATAAAAATAGATAAAGACGTGTTAGAGTCAGTTAAAGCTGCATCCATCAATGATGTTTATCCATCCATCTTTGCTGCCATGCTGAGTCATCCTGAGCAAGCATGACTCGGCATGGCTGAAGCACCGGCAGCATGAGAGCCATGTGTTGCTCTCTAATCTACAGGCTCTCTGGTTGGTGGTCGGGTGGAAGGTGGGCAGACTGAGGAAGCCAGCGTAGCGTGAAAGTCTCTGAGGCAACATGGCCGACGGGAGTCTGTCTGCTTTGATCTCTGCTGTGTTCATTCACCTAAACATGTTTGCATGACGATGAGGGAAGTGAGGCTGAGCAGTTTGGGTTATAAGGAGGCAGGATGGGTGGAGCCGCGCCTTTTAAACTCCTCCCTCAGGTGAGAAGCGCAGGTGAGTCAGGTTAAAAGGATTTCTTGTTTTGTCTGGATGTTCCTGAAGCTCCGTGCTCTGAAGGAGAGAAACTAACAGAATCACCAGTGGGAATGAAAGAAGCTCTTCTTCTGCCGCTTTGGTTCAGCTCATCTCATTGGTTTCAGTTGGCAAACATCCTGCCAGTGGCTTCATGTCTCACTGCCAACCATTCATGTCCCTGGCAGTTCTGTCAGCTTTCCTGGAGACTTGTGTGTTTGTTTGGACTGGCGTGTCAGTCATTTTCCATGTCACAGCAGAGGAGTAGGAGGTAACAGCTGCGACTTTATGCTCTGCAATGATGACAAACAAATCATTGAATTTTTGAAAGTGACAGAAGTAAAAACTGTGAGTGAAGGAGCAGGTCTGGGATTTACGTCGGAGGCCATTTTTCCTCATCAGGATCCTGGATATTAAATGGAACCCAGACAGTTTGTTTTCTTTATCTGCTGTTTAAATGTGAAATAATTTTAGTTTCCTGCAGCAGCTGCAGGAACATGAAGAGTCAGACATGAATTAACTGTAGCAAAATATGGAGTTTCCTTCTGGGGCTTAAAATCTTATAGGAACCATAAAGGTATGAAAACGCATAAAAGAGGCACTTTATGAAGAGTATATTTTCAATTAAATATGTTAAGCTTTTATGTTTGATGTATTAAGACTTGGTGAGGAAGCTGAGGTACGCTTGGAAGGAAACGCAGAAGGTCCAGGATTCAAACCCCAGACCTTCCTGCTGCAACTCAGCAGCGTCACCATCCAGCTCAGGGGTCACCAACCTTTTTAAGGCTGAGGGCCACTTCAAGGGACGTAGGAAGGGCGACCATTACTGACCCATGAGCTGCAAGGGTTAGCGTTAGCATAAACTTTGTTCATTATCAACATATTTTTATTGTTTCTGTTCATTTCTAAGTTTATTTAGAGATTGTCATTTTGAAATAAATGATTAAAAAAGAAGAGCAACAGGATAAAATAACATTTCTAACTTAGCCTACTGGTGGGTTGTTCTTTATTTAGAAAACTCTGAGGGCCCCCCATGTGGTCCTTGAGGGCCCCGTGTTGGTGACGCCTGATCTAGCTTCATTTCATGGCTTTCAGTGGGAAGCTGTTAACCTCCTTTCTTACTGCAGTTACGATTCTTCTTCTGTGGAAAAAAAAAGTACCTCATTTTGTTTTCCTTTCTGGTTATATTGAGATAAACAAACGAGACGAAAGAACGCAGAATTCTTGCTCTTTAGATTTTACGTTGCGAGAATGCAAAAAGTGCAGAAGTCAGTGACCTTTGCCCCTTTTCCCCGTAGCTGTGGTCAGCAGGAGGTGGTTTCCTCCATGCAGCGTCTTCTTTTCTGTCGTCCTCCAGAACGTCGGCCATGATGGTTAATGAAGGAGCTGCTCTATGTGCCGCTGCACCCAACCTCCATCCTGGATATGAATAACTTTGGAACCTGATTTGGTGTCTGCGTGTGTGTGTGTGGGGGGGGGGATCAGGGGTTCTTTAATTTGGCTGCACACCCAGGTAATTAGCAAAGTCTCACTCTGCGAGTTTCCAGTCAAGAGTCAATTAGCCGGGTGTTTGGCGGATGTGGCAACGTCAAGCGTTCGGTAGCACAAAATATTCTGTTAATGACTGTTTGTGTATTTTAGATAAAACTGCTGCATTTTGTGCCGTTTAGAGGGAATTACATGAATGTGATTCAGATAAGAAATGAAATAGAGGAATTCTACTGAAACAGTTGTTTATAAAAAAGAGAAATGTATAATTTCCTTCTAGATGAATGTAAATCATTTTTAACGTATTTATTTATAATCCAGGAATCTACAGGAATGAAATGGAGGCAAAGACTGAACTGGAACTAAATGATTTCCTTTAAGTTAAAGTTAAGCCAGGTCATCGTTTGCTGGATTTACAACGATTTATTTGTAAAAAAATGTTAATAGTTTACATATATGTATATATATTGTATATAAAGGAATCATTTCTTTCTAGATTATTTGTTTAATCCTGTTTTACATTCGAGACTCAAGGGAATGTAGAATAAACAGCTGCTGCTGTTAGTCTAATATTTTAGAATGATTGTTGCATAAAATATTTTCCCTTCTTGTCATTTTATTCTTCCTACAGTAACAGTTGAAGTTTAATGAGCTTCTTTCAGCTGCTTTGCTATTTGCTCATCCAGCAAAGCTGCTGTCAGCTGCTTGGATAAACAATCCGTCCCTCAGGATGGAAGCTGGACTTTCAGAAATCACCTTTAGCACTAAAAACTCCAACAGCTCCATGGTTTTTAAATAAAAGATGTGTTGGTGGCTCAGACCAAACACTGCTCATCATTTCTGCTGGTGAAACGGGTTCAAATTATAACAACATTAAAGTGAAAACGTGAAAGTGTTTAAAAAGAGAACAGTTTCTGTAATGAGCAGAGAATTCATCCAGACACAAATATGGTTAGAAATAAATCCTGTGGATAAGAACGAAACATCGGCAACTGGAACCACTGGGGAGGGAGGACAGGAATTCAAGAACGCCCACTTCCTCAGGACAGGAAAATCCTTTGATTTGGTTCCTCGCTGAGAGCTGAGGGCGTGGTGATGACATCACTGCAGGGTGATGACATCACTGCAGGGTGATGACATCACTGTTGGTTGATGGATGACATCCCTGCATGATGAATGATGTCACTGTACTGATAGAGCGTGAGAATAAATCAGAGAACAGGAGCAGAATCATGGAATCAGATCCAGGGAATCAGATCCAGGGAATCAGATCCAGGGAATCAGATCCAGGGAATCAGATCCAAAGGACTGAGACTTGAAGGGAAAAGTCAGT
>NW_015151463.1:183590-185267 GCF_000732505.1 Cyprinodon variegatus | reverse complement strand
GATCCAGGGAAGCAGATCCAGGGAAGCAGATCCAGGGAATCAGATCCAGGGAATCAGATCCAGGGAATCAGATCCAGGGAATCAGATCCAGGGAATCAGATCCAAAGGACTGAGACTTGAAGGGAAAAGTCAGTGATGAGAAGCAGGGTCTTGGTCCAGAACATCAGGGAGACCGTGGGAGAATCCACAGAGAGACAGAGATTCTGGGAAGAGTGCAGGACTGGCGCTGACTGGATCACCAGCTGATTGGTTGGAACAGGTGGAAAGAACGTGCTCTAAGCTTTGCCGTTAAATGCAGAGCAGATTCTAAACTCTGACCATGATTCAGGCCAGAATAGTTTAAATATCTTTGATTATAACAGAGGTTGATAGTAGCTGCTGGCAGACCTGAGTTAAACATCTAACATTTATTCCATTAAACAAGATGTTTGTTGAATATTTTTACTCACCTGTCTGAAATAATGATAATTATTGAAAAACAGTAATGAAATCAGTGCTAGCTGCCCTCCATGTTGGAACAGAAACATCTGACGTTGTGTTTGGATCAGGAAGCTCTGATTTTAGCTGATCTTTTTATTCACAGCGGTTCCTTTATCCGTTCAGTAATGTTGATTATTTGCTTTATCTTGAAAGAAGATATTTGATGAAAGAAGATTTCTCTCTTTTTTTCATGAAAGGCTTCCTGGGTCCCATCTGATCACTGATCAATGCTGACCTGAACTAGTCATAGATTAAAATATCATCAGTATCTAAATAATGATTAAAAGGAAACAGACCATTTTGGCATTTACTTTATAATAATATATGATATATTTATTATTGATAAGTCCTTGTTTCACTTGTTTCAGTTCTTAACTGGGACTAATACTGGAATTTGAACTGGTTGAACTGGCTGCTGTTTGATCCTCCAAACGTTCCTGAACACGGATCAGTTTGATGCTGCAGGAGTTAAATTCATCCTTTATCAGCGACAGAAAACGTTTGATAAACATTTGCTTTGGTGATCAGGTACTAAACAAAAATAATATCAACATATTTGGAAATAAAAAAATACAAGTTTTCCAGGATTGTCATGAGATTAGAATAAAAAAGCTGCAATCCTTCCTGCTCACCTCTGGCCCTTTAAAAGAAGGGAGATATCAGCTAATCAAGCCAGAGCAACACATGATTTACCTTATAAAAGAGAAACAGTGTTAAAGATCTACGTTGAGTTTAAGAATTAAAGACCAATGAATATATTTACACCTAAAAGTCTTTCATTGATCTGTTTAAACTCAATAACATTCATTCTATTTTTGATGATTTTCCAATGTTTTAGAAATAAATATTTGACAGTCTGTTTATTCCATTTGGTGCTAATTCTGTGTTTTCGTACCACATTTTTACAAAATGTTTAATCTAATCAGTCAACATTAAACAAACATCCAGAGTTTTAAACCAGACAGAAAGTTTTGACTGACTGCTGCTGAGCATTAGGAGCAGCAGGTCCTGCAGCAAACTTAGCATCTTTAACTGGAATCACTAAGAACGGGTGGAAGCCTTTGCACCAGAACCAGCCAAATTACAACAATAAAATGATTCTTTTTAAACCAGAACCAGCCCAATTACAACAATAAAATGATTCTTTTTAAACCAGAACCAGCCCAATTACAATAATAAAATGATTCTTTTTAAACC
>NW_015151463.1:181583-182495 GCF_000732505.1 Cyprinodon variegatus | reverse complement strand
GATAATAAAATGATTCTTTTTAAACCAGAACCAGCCTAATTACGATAATAAAATGATTCTTTTTAAACCAGAACCAGCCTAATTACAATAATAAAATGATTCTTTTTAAACCAGCTGTAGAATAAAAATGAAACACTTTTCTGGCCTTCATTTCTTCCTTCCTCTGCTTCTGCCACCTGTAGCGATGCTCTGACGGTTATTTCCGCTCTGGCAGCTGCCAGCCGTACCTCCGTGCTGCTGTAGGTGTTGCTAATGAGCAGCTTCAAACCTCATTGCCCTCACATTGCAGCCAAGGCCTGCTGGAAATTGCTTCCTCTGCCGTCTCTCCAGGATGTCACCATCAAAGAATCTGCAGGCTCACTGCTGGACGCAGGTCCACTTCTTAGGCCTTCTGTCACGCATTTCTTTGTGTTACGGTTGTACTGAGAAGGAAAGGCATGTAACTCCTTCACAAATCTCATTTTCCACCTTTTCCTAAGTTTCTACCATAACTCTGCTACCTCATGCATTTTCTTCAAAGGTACCAGAACCAGCTTTAATCTTCAGAAAATAGAGAGAACAAAAAGTTACTGTAGCTTAATAACTGTGAGGGATTCATAGCAAATTTCACCTCGTATAAAACAAACGGAATTAAATGTAGAATAACAGGACAGGTCACCCTAATCAGTGACATCATCCTCTCTTTACTTCATGTTTGGCATTTTGCTGAAGGGGAAGTATTAAAAAGATGAATTTTCTCTTCATTTCCTGTCCCTGCTGGTAATTTTGATTCTATCTACAGTAAACCTGAAATTTTGACATTAGAGGGATTTAAAATGTAAAAGTTTTTCCGTCTTTATTTCATGTTGATAAAGATTTGGACGGATTAGCTGTCCTCTGAAGGGAGTAGTACACACCGTTGTAGGAAATCTT
>NW_015151463.1:175191-181295 GCF_000732505.1 Cyprinodon variegatus | reverse complement strand
CACATTGTACCATTAGAACACTGGAGTTGCTGGAGATGGGCCTCTATACACCTATGGAGATATTGCGCCAAACACCAGATATTTGCAGCTAGAATAGTCATTTACCACATTAGCAATGTATAGAGTGTATTTCTTTAAAGTTAAGACTAGTTTGAAGTTATCTTCATTGAAAAGTACAGAGCTTTTCCTTCAAAAATAAGGACATTTCAATGTGACCCCAAACTCTTGAACGGTAGTGTACATGAACACTTTTTTGGCACAAAGGGAACCCAATAGAAGAAACGATTAATTTTCTAGGATCTGATTGCAGAGAATGTATCAAATGTTGATTTATCATTGATTTATTTCTGAAAACTGTACAGCACTTTGGTGCAGTTACAATTTTTTTTTTTTTAAAGTTCTTCATAATTTTAATGTGACCCCAAACTTTTGTATATATATATATATATATATATATATATATATATATATATATATATATATATAACCTTGAGCAGGGGTTTTTGGGCTTTAGAGAGCCACTTTCTTTGTGGAGCATTTTCTTTCTAATTGCTGGCATTAAGGAATCAAGTAAGCATGAGATATATTCTCACTGCGATGCATATGTCGTGTAGAGTTTACCTGTGGGGCATTTGTTTTGCCCGTTTAACCACTCTTCAACTTCTCTCTCTGGAGATAATCCATCTGCCATGCAACAACTAGCTTATCCGCTGCCACAGGCTCCTCCAGCTCCAGACTTCATTACCCTGAGAGGCCATGGGAAGTATTAGCGCCTCTGCCTCATTCTATGGCTCACATTTAGGACTTTGCCTTATTACCAAGGGAGAGCGCTGAACCCTGGAGAGATGCTATGGAAACCCTTATGTTTAAATTTAGCCCTCTGCTTTATCTGGGCTTTCTCATTAGCAGTGCTGGAGACTAATTGTTAATGGTTAAGTCTTTATTGCTGCAGGTCCTTTCACTCATGCTCCTGCTCTTCCTCCCTCTCTCATTCAGTCTGCATGTTTTCCTTGCTGCTCCTTTCCAAATGACACAATGGTCAGGGCGTCTCTTTGTATGACGGTAATTAGCTTTTATGATGTTGCTATGAGCGGGCCCTTTTCACTGCCACTCTGCTCGCCTTGTAGCTTTATGACCCTGCCGTCTTCTGGGCAATTAGTCTGCAGGGACGTTAGCCTGCTCTGCCCACAATCACCACCTCCAACCTTCCCACCGCCACCAGTGTCCAACTAAATCCTTCTAAAACTGTCTGATTCCTGACGTTTAGTTTCACACAAACAGCTTAGTTTCTGTAGAAAATGATTTTCCAAGATTTGAATTGCTGGTGAGACAACGCAGTTTTACCAGCTAGATAGTTTTTGTTCTTGCTAAAATTAGTTTATGTCTGCTATAGTTCTTGGAATCGTCATCTTTGGACGGTAAAATCATCCCCAATGAACCTTTTTGGAGCGTTTGTGGAGATAGATCTGCCCACACACCAGATGCTCTCACCAAATGTTAAACTTCATTTAGATAAATATCACAATAGAAGAAAAACACCCACATTTAAAATATGAGGCTTTATTTTGCTCCTTTCTGCTGCTACCTATGGATTTTATATTACCTCTTGATCACTTTAACTGTGCTTATCTGTCCATCTCCCCATGGGTAGTTTTTGGTCATGTTAGAGGTACTGTCGAGGATTTTTTAAAATACCCACCCTCTCCACTTCAAAAAAATGCGTGTGTGAGAGCGTGCACGAGCCCATTTCTCCTCGTGCACGAGGAGAAATGGGCTCTGTTTAAAAGTTGCTGTTGTCATAGCTCATACCAGCAATCGTGTCCGTCTGTCCGCCCTAAACCCTAAATCCCTCCATCACTATAGAGCGGGGGCTATATAGTGAACTTTATAGTGAACTCAGTTAACTGACCGTTCAGACAGATGATCACTACTTTTTGCTCCGTTGGTCACGTAACTCCGCCTCCACCTTGCGGTGCCTGCGCCATGTTTGTTATTAGTCGCCCTGTCAGTGTAGCGCCCTGTGCCACTGTGATTTAGAATAATTAGAAGCCAGGTACATGATGGTTAGTTGTGTTTTAGTGAAATATTTGTTGGCGGTGAGGAGCTGTCCGCCGCTCGTCTGCTGCACGCTGACACACAGACCGTGTGGCGTTTACTCTACTCCTGTTTACGGACCGTCTCCAGCTTCATTGTTTTATTGACCAACAGGAACGAGTTGTTTCTGTTCTTATCTTTGGCAGACTGGCCACACAGTCGCCATTAGCATCATTAGCATAGCCTCGTAATCATAGTGCAGCCAGTTTCCTACAACGCCGCCATCTCCAAACCGCCACTTTTCACCATGTTGGGGGTGAAGGTCCGGCGTGTTCATCCTCCAGATCGACGTGTTTTCGTTTGGATGGTTGATTGATGTTAAATACGGCCCCATAATCCCGCTACCTTAGTAACTGTGAGCTAAACGCTCCTTATTGGCAAACGGAAATGACGTAGTTGCGTTCTCCAGTCACATGTGTGAGTGTGTAGGTGTGCCACGTTTGTGTCATCCCAGCGAAGGAACATAAAGAGGCATCCACTAAAATGATGAGTGAGAAACACGACTGATGTGGTAGAAACATTTAGTAGCCATGCGGCTGCTAGCCCTCTGAAGTTCATTCGCCAAACGGAAGATTTACTCGCATGTTCATTTCAACCATGGTTAGAACTTTAGCTGCAGTCTCAGAGCATAAAGCTCAACTCACCTCCAGCTGGTTTTCAGAACGTGAAAGTGAGTTAATTATGGACGGCATGATCCCTGACCAACATGGAGTAGATTCACTTCATGGGAATGTTGGGAATGTCAACCCAAGGTTTATTTTAGTGAGTCCATCGTCCCGTTTTATTTTCTTGCAGTTCGACTCATTTAAAAAATAATGATTATTGACACCTTTCAGTCCCCCATCCTGACTCGACCTTTATTACTGAATAAGGAGAGAGGAATAAAAAATCAGCCCCACGGTCATATGAGAGTTTCTCTTCTCTATTTCTATTCCTCTAACCTAAATAATCTTCCCAATGGTTGCGTTAAAACTCCATAAAGACATTAGGAGCCTTTCTTGACTGAAAGGAATCAGCGGCATCCTCACAAAGCTGCGTTGTTTCAAACTTTATGTAAGGATGGGAAAGTTTAAAGATGCGTAATGCCTGCCTTGGTGGCGCCTGACTGAAACTGCTCTAAGCAAACCTTCTAAGAGTGACGAATTTAAATCCAGGGGACGATTCAAACCCCTGGGATCCATCGGCTCTTTCATCACAGAGCTTTGGTCTTTCCTTCTTAGCTGAGATATTGATCTACAGCTTAGGCAATTAGTGTGAGCAGGCCCCGTTTAGCCCCCCCCCCCCGTGCTCCTTCAATCTAAAGCTGCTAGAAAGTACCAAAGGAGAAGCTGCTGCTGAAAGAAGACAAACTTTTCTTTGTTTCTCGATGGTTGGAGCTTGTAGGCGTTACTCTTTCTTCATCACCTCCACAAACGAAGGGAAATTGGACATTTCCTGCACTCCTGTGTTTTTAATGAAAAATTCCTTATCTTCAGTTCAGCCTCCTGCATTCAGTGAAAGATGCATAAAAAGAAAATCCATTTCCAACAGAATCTGCTGGAAGATAAAGCATTATTATAACATTTCTACCCTGGGTTGTTGTTGGTTGTGTGTTTTTTGTTTATTCGCTCACACAAATCATGTCAGACCACTCAAAGCACTTTCCTGCCATCAGGAACAACTGGGGGTCTTGTGTGTGGACAGGACTAAGCGGTTATCAAACAACCCTGTGATTAGCAGCCACCTGCTTTGGCACCTGAGCCACAGACACCCCATTTACTACTTAGAGCCCCTCGCAAACAGCAGAGTCACATCCAGCAGAGCTGCTTTTTATCAAGACAGGGAAAAACTGGCTGCTGCTGCTTTCGCTCATATTTCCTCTTTTATTTTTTTGCTGTGGGCTCATTTCACCCTTTTTTTGTTTTTTGCTTTTTCGGGTGTTTTGGTTTAATTTTTGAGTAAATGTGAATGTTTGGGTTTAATGGAATATTAGTATCTGCTCTTTTTAATTCCTGTTAAAGTAAAATGTTGCTGTACAGTTTATTGATATCGTCTCTCAGTTCAAACTATGGAGAAAATAGTTTTAGCAGTTCTAAATTTCTGTGAAAAATATCTAGTTGCCATTTGGTTTCCATTTGTGCTCTTATGTTTTTGTTATTATTGTGATTTTTTCCTTAATTAGAGAACGTAGTTTGCAGACCGGGTGCTGGAGGATCTAGAGGCACGAACATGATCTCTGTCCTCATGCTGGAGAAGGTTCTCAGTCATCCAGGTCATAGTTATTCTGAGACTTTATTTCCACGTTTGAAGACGTTTCTCTTCCCATCCAGGAAACTTTTTCAATTCAAAATGGAAACACTATTTCTGACATTTTGAAATGAAAAATCTTCCATGATGGGAAGTGAAACGTCTTCAAACGTGGAATCAAAGTCCAGCGGATTGATTTTAATTTTTCAGTAAATTCTCTGCCTAGTGACTGAAGCGACTGGTTGCTTGGTGCAGCAGCAGATGTCTGGAACACTATCAGCCCTGATGCAATGGCCCCTCCATAGCGCCCCCACTCTGCCACTGTTTAAAGGTGTTATTATTTTACATATTAAACAATTCTGATATTGATTGTGAATTAATGTTTATTTATTTCTAGGAGAAAGAAAAGTTTAATGCGGTTTATTTAGACCTTATTCTTTGTGTTTCTGCAGACTTATATTGACGTAACATTAGCTGTTAGATATTCATTCTTTAACTTTGTTTCTTGGTCTCTCACACAATAAGTCTAAAATATTACTGCAATATTTACAGACTGCCTGCAGATCAGACCCTGATTGTTGGAAGGGCTCCTATTAGCAGTGCTAGCAGGGCGTGCTAAGGTTAGCGGAACCTTAAACAGATGGAAGATCAGCTCTGTTCTTTATGGATTCAGGTTTTGGTTTGAAGATCCCACTTTAAAAACCCAACCCACCCTCTGGATGCTCAGTTTGATGCCTGATTGTTTTAAATCGTTAGAAAAAGAAGAGAAAGTCTGAAACCTCTGAGTTATGAGATGATGAACTGTTGATGGTCTGATGCAGGACACGTCTGCATGCAGGCAGGAGGTGGATTTCTGCTCAATACTGTAGGAAATAAAGGTTCCAGATGAAGCTCCTCCACGCTGCCTCTCCTCATCTTCCCAAACATCTTTGCTCCGACTGTGGATCACGTCTTCTTCCCAGGATCCGGTCTGGGAATCTGTTGTGGTTCTGATTTAGGTCCAGAACTGACCTTTACCTTCTGCACCAACTCAGGACGTCCAGCTTTTCACAGCGATGATCATTTTCTACTCAGCAAACATTTAGTTGGTTTGTTGTGTTAAACTGTCTCTGCTGACCAAAAATCTGTTTGACTCTTAATTTTAATTGACCTCACAGATTGTTGTTTGTCAGAACAGAAGAGTTTTTGTTGCTTAAATCTGTTTCTCTGATGAGCATCATGAACCTGACAGTAATCAGCTGCCTTCTGGGAAACAAACGGGCGTAGTGCACCGTCACATCCTGCTTTTCACTGTAAACAGAAACTCACACATGAGCACACTGCTGTCGCATGTTTCCTCTGAAGTTTTATATATTTATCTAATCTTAATTTCATCTGAGTGATAAAAACTGAAGGGAAAGTTCTTGTTTGTGCATAAAAGTCACTCTTACTCTGATTATGACCATAATTCCACACATATTGGCGTAACGACCTTCTGAGCTGGAGAATCTAGACGTGAACCCGTCTGTCAGCATGAAGTAGGCTGCATAATCTCAACATTCAACACAAACAAACCTCCTAAAATCCTCCAAAGTAAACAGCTTCTCTGGTTCTTATTCTTTCCATGTTTGCAAAAGTAAAGTTTTATTTTTTCTGTAAATGTGTGAATGCGTAAAATGATCATTTTAGAGATAGGGTGAGGAGCTCGGTCATCCGGGAGGGACTCGGAGTAGAGCCGCTGCTCCTCCACGTCGAGAGGAGCCAGTTGAGGTGGCTCAGGCATCTGGTTAGGATGCCTCCTGGAC
>NW_015151463.1:167970-174605 GCF_000732505.1 Cyprinodon variegatus | reverse complement strand
CGTCAGGTGATCTGGGTCATGTGAGGTCAGGTGATCTGGGTCATGTGACGTCAGGTGATCTGGGTCATGTGAGGTCAGGTGATCTGGGTCATGTGACGTCAGGTGATCTGGTTGATGTGAGGTCAGATCTTACAGTGATGATAAATGCGTCTGATCATCGGGGGGGGGGGGGGGTTGACCATCCATGGGTTTATGTTTTTGTTGTTAACTATGATGTTGTTGCCTTTAGGGTAAAAGAAGTCGTGTTCATGTTTTTATCCGCCGCCTACTCAAATTGACACAATTAAAAGCTGGGGGGGGGGGGGGGGGTCTTCACCACTCCACTTATTATTAGTAATTCAAACAGTATCCAGACGAATATAGTCTTTAAAATAGTGAACTAATGAAGGCCTCACGGTGAGGATTGTTTTCCTGCTCGGAGGAGAGTCCCTGAAACTAATGGTGTCTAAGCGATAATGAATTGATTCTCCGCCACCTGAATAAGCAGAGCGTTAATACGAAGCGACAAGGACGACGCGTCCCGATGAAGCTGTTCCTTCAAAGCATAGTTTCATCCAAACGGGGCTTTGAACACAGAGACACGGATGGAAAGATGTCATTTAAAGGAAAGTTCAGAGAGAAATGCTAAGATTAGTTTGTGCTGTAATTGAGTAGCAGCTGTTAAAGGTCAGGTTTGTGCAGCGACTGTAAACCTGTTGGCTGTGTAAACCTGTCCCCCCCCCCCCAGGTGGATCGTTCCCAGGAACTTGAGGTGCAGTTAAGAGCGGTTTGTCCTGCTCAGTGGTTTCACTTTTAGATCTATTACACCTCTGCCTTTTGGCCTTAAAAGGCAGCTGGAGACTCTTATAGAGAGAGAATCCCTCCATAGTTGGTGCATTGCTCTCTTATAGAGTTGAATGTGATGCTGAGGGAAAGGTTTCCCTAAACAGCCACGGCTTTAGACCACAAAGAGCATCAGCAGCAGAGTGCTTTAGAAAGCTCTAAGAGGAAGACACCTGTTTAGTCTTCAGCAGAGTCTGTTATGCTGTTTGTGAGCCCAAGCAATTCCCTCAAGGCCCAAAGAGCTCTTATCTACTGTTCACTTTGAAGCTGATTTCTCTTTTGTGTTTGTTTCTCAAGGAACATGAACGCTGCTCTCCTCCACATATTATTCAGCGTAACGTCTTTTCTACACCGTCACCTTGGTAACCATTACACTTTCAGCATTTTTAAGAATTTCTAACCAAAGGTGTCACTCTTCCTCATGACGCCGTTAAGTTCCACTCTGTTTTATAGAGATTTATTACCTAGAATCAAAATAAAATCCTCCAGATGCATTTAATAGAAGCATAGCCAATTATCCGCCATCTGGTTCCAAATTCTGTTCCTTCAGTCTGAAACAAAGACTGAATAACGGTTGATCCAGGGAATTATAAAAAGCTGGAGAGGAAAGGTTTCTCCATGTGGTCTGATGCGTCTCTGAGCAGGACTGGGAACCTTCAGCAGATAAAACCCCTTAAAGACCCCAGGAACCAGCGCTAAACCCTGAAACTAAGATCAGACAGTATTCTTCCCTCCTGCGCGTTGATTATCCACCGTTAGATAAATCTTTCTATGACTTTATGTTGGTGATAGTGAGGTCATTTCCTGTCAGGGTTTAAATTAGTCTTTAACCTGAATAAAGCGGGTGACCCATGCATGTAAGCCGCAGCTCTCCAGCCCATTCACCTTCACCACATTTAACAACAATCTACAAGAAATCAACAAATGCTTTTGTTTCATGGACTTATATGAAAAATGTATTTTGTTTCAGAAAAAAACCCAAAGTTAAAGCTTAATTACCTTTTTAATTCCACCTTCTGTTGTTTGGCTCGAGGTGAAGATATGTTTTATTGTAGCAAGTCTAAAGTACTGTGAGCAAATTTAGCATGAATCCTGTGAAAGATAAACCTTTTGATGACTTTACTCAAATATCAGACTCTGCATATTCATATGATGAGAAGCAAAGTAAACAATAAGCTCTATTAAAACTCTAAATGTGTTGCCATACAGGCTGTTGTGTTGTAGTGTTTGCCTCTGAGGGTCTAAAAATGCTCATTTCTTCGTCTTTAGGCCCATTTAATGCCAGAATATACAGCAAGGTAGAAAATAAAGTGACACAACTTCAAACCGCTTTACATTTAACTCTTAAGGTTCACATTTTACATATTATTGTTTCCTCTTACCAACAATGTTAATAAACTTAAAAAAACAAATCAAGTTTTCCAAGTTTGAAGACATTTTGCTTCCCATCCAAGAAACCTTCTCTAATGTCTGGATTAGTGTTGAGTCCAGGTTTATAGAGGGGACTAAACAAAAGCCTTATTATGGTTTTAGAAATAATTTCCATGGAAACGAAAACAGCTGCATGGATCAAGAATAACTTTACAGGTATCACAGTCTACAATGTTCATCTGATGCATTTATACGCCCAGCATTAACAATAATCACGCTTTTCCAGGTTATATTTCTTAATCTTGTAATTCCAGTCTTGTTTGGTGGATCATTAGGAAGCGGGTGTTTAATCTGCCGCTGTCACCTCAAAACATCCGTGGGCTTTAAAACTTTTCAAACTTCGTACCAGCCGCCTCCGACGTGTCGACCTGTCTGGCTCGGCTTTTAAGACGAAGCAACGTAAAACGATGCAACTTCTTATGGAATCAATACATATGAAGCAACATCCTGAAAAAAATCAGACAAACCAGGAAGACCAGGAATATGAAACCGCATCAAAGAGCAAATTAAACAGCTTCCTGTCAGTTTACGGCTTTCACTATAATGTTATAGATAGATTAAAATATATCTGTTTGGATAAATATACAGGCCGTATATTCTGTATACGATTGAGGTTATTGTTTTTGCCTTTTGGGGTTCAGGAAGGTTTTTCATGGCTGTGTGTGTGTGTCCCTGTCTACCCCTCAGTGTGAGGACCTTTTTTCCAATTTCACCATCAGATTGACGACCAGTTGTTGCAAAGTGAGGACATTTTGCTAATGGTTAGTTTTAGGGCTAAAGTGTTAATTGGGTAATAGTTAGAGTGACGTAAGCATTGGTAATGGTCAGGATTAGTTTTAGTTTTAGGGTGAGTTTTAGTTTTAGGATTAGTTTTAGTTTTAGGGTTAGTGTTAGTTTTAGGTTTAGTTTTAGTTTTAGGGTTAGTTTTAGTTTTAGGGTTAGGGCAAAGAAAGGGTTGAAAATGACCTAAAATCAATGGAAGCCAATAGGAGTCAACACATGGTCCTCACTACATATAGCAGAACGAGTGTGTGTGTGTGTGTGTGTGTGTGTGTGTGTGTGTGTGTGTGTGTGTGTGTGTGTGTGTGTGTGTGTGTGTGTAGTGGCAGCAGGCACCCAACATTCCCATGCATGGCACGTCCTAGGGCAATTGCTGTGGCGATTTACCCTCTGCTCTGTTGCCGTGGTGACTGAGTGACTAAGAAGGAGGAAGTGTGTGTGTGTGTGTGTGTGTGTGTGTGTGTGTGTGTGAGGTAGGGATAAGACAAGAACCCTTGTTACTTAAAGATGATGGCTCTCTCCGTCTCTCCCTTGGGTCTGTCTCATTTTCATCTTCTCCTGCAGCCAATCACATTTTCCCCGCATCTTTTTCTCATTTCTCCTATCTTTCACCTCCTGCATTTATTTATTTTTTTTAACAACTTTTCATCTTGAACTCAGTGTTATTTTTGTCCTTTTCTTCCCTGTTGGCAGAGGGAGTAGCATGCAGTTTGTGTGACTTGCTCCTGAGGCTGTTTTTACTTCTTTGCTGGTTTTTAAGCATCAGAACCCATTTAATGCTCAGAGCCGCATTATGATCAGTTTCCAGAGTTTTTGTCTCCTTCAGCCTCTCAGTCTGTCTTAACTAACTGAGCCACAACAATTAGAAGCTGGATGACACTCTGATAGTGGTCTTAACTGCATGGATGAAGCCTAATACTGCTTAGTGCTTTGAATGAGGAGCTGCAGCAAAGAGAGTCGCGCTCTAAATCCTGGAGGCTTAAGGTGCAATAGGAGAGGAATGAAATGATGCAAGTGAAGGTGTGAGTAGAATGAGTCACTAACTCCACCATAAATAGGCCAGAGATGTGAAAAATTAATCAGAACGTTTCTTTCACATTAGTTTAGTTACTGGAGTTCAGTTTGCTTTATTAGGATTCAGCATCAGGTTGTAATATCTTGCACCACTATAGAAAAAAGTTTGTTTGAGGCTGAACCATCTCCTTAAGTTCTACATTTCATATTCTATTTGCAAAATAATCCAAGACAAGTTTGATCATTTAGCATAAAAACAGTAAAGCTTCCGCCAGCAGTGCTTCCATCCACCATCAAAGATGCAATCAGGAAAATAAATTCCCTTCATTGAAACAAAGAATAACTGATCTTTGTTTTTAAGAGATCTGACCTACATGCAGGAAACCACTCAGAGAACCACAGTACAAGTTTAACAGGTTTATTGAAATAATCAGTAAGGTTGATCCAGGGTAACTCAGAGAGCTGGTGAACCGGAACTGGAAGGGAGAAGGGAAGTTCAGAGGTTAGTTCAGGGTCTGTGGGAACTTTGAACAACGTCTTGCAAAAATCTGAGATAAACAGGACTCACGTTAGCAGAAAAAGGTTCTCTTCCCAGAATCCAGTGTTAGGGTTTATCCAGAGATCGGGGGGGCTCGTTGGAGGGCGTACAGGTTTTTTGGTTTGGTTGGTTCCTTGAGCAGCAATGGAGCAGACTGCCACTTTGATTTCCAGGAGAACTTGAACGGGTCGTGTGGAGATTAATCCCCTGCTCAGTGTGAAGCTCAAAACAATCCTTCCAGGGGGAGAAGGCCAAAAAGAAGCCAGTTTGCAGGATGACTTCTTGCCTAAAAGGCAAAGAAAAAAACAAGGTTAGAACTGAGAGAGACAAAGACTCAGTTTGTTTCAGCTAAACTCAGCTTGGCTAGAGTACCCAACACTGGCAAACACTCTGGCGGCGAGGTAGTGGCAGTCAGCAGCTTAAGAGTCCTCAGTAATGAGCACAAACAGCCGCAGGTGTTTGGGAGGACCAACGAGAACAGGGCGCCACCTGGTGGTGGAGGGAGAGAACACCAAAAAAAAAAAACAGCCCTCACACACTGGATTCCTAACAGTCACATTGAAATGGCCATTTTTGCATAACTGCAGTGGCAGAATTCATAAGTAACTCTAATTTAATGCTTTTTAATTCTCCTTTAATGCATTCAGAAATAACTTTAATGCCATCAACATGTACCCATCACTCTCATATTATTTATAAATATATATATAAATAAATAATGGTGTTAATAATGTTTTATATAATAAAACACGGCTCTGTGTTCCGAATTCCTCGTTTTTCATCCACTTTTGTTAAAATTAGCATTTTTTCCATTCTCTATCTTTTTCTCCGCTTCGCGCTTCTTTTCCGAACAAACGGTTTTACGATCAACCGGAAGCAGCTCCACGCAGCACCGGAACCATTTATATCTGATATTTTTTAAAATGTTTTTTTTTTTAAATAAAGCACTATAATCACATTTAATGGATTTTAATGCAACTAAGGCCTTAATTAAAAACATAATTATTCAAGGACTTTTAATGACTTTTAATGACCTGCTGAAACTGTGAAAGACTTTAGACACGACTTCAGGTCATACCAGCTGATAGAAGCTGATCAGCTGACATCCTGCAAACACTTTTTTAATGTTAGTTTTATTTCTTATTTAATGGAAACACAACTGTTGGGAAATAGTTTAATCTCAGCAGCAGGATAATATCAACATGCTTTGATCTTTTAGGCGGCAGGTCATTAGTGTTGCTCTCCTTCTGTGGGGGGGGGGCTGTTGTTTGTTCTTATTAAGGTTTGAATGCTGAGGAAAAGGATCATTTAGCTGCAAAAAGACACACATCAAATAATCACTATAGAAACTTCTAAGGAAAATGCTTTAAGAAAGAGATACAGTTTCTAGAACTCAATGTTTGTTTCCATCAAAGTGGGGAAACTTTGAATGGCTCCTATTATATGATAGACTGTTACTTCATGATATGATAGTTTCCATGTTTTTATTTTTGTTAAAGACATAATTTTCCACTCCTTTTTAATTAAACTTTTTATTTAATGTAAATACGCTCAGACATGATGTATAGTTCTGTGTTTTAGGCAGAGCAGGTTATGCTCAGCAATCAGTCAGCACCTCTTTATCTGCAGCATATATTAAAGAATTAAGATGTGAAACAACTGACCCGGAGTTAATGATTAAATATACACAATAACTGGCGGCGGATTCGACCCTTGGAGAGGATGAGGACACAGTTGAGGGATGAGAGGACATCTTGTCTATAATTATGCTGATAGAATTGTAAGCCTAACAAAGTCAGTGAATGGAGGCGATACTTTAGAAAGGTTAACATAATGAGGCTACTGCAATCAGCCGCTACGCCTCTTCTGCCTTTGTTCACCGCTGATTATTGTGCGAAGGCAGGTAGAGATGAAATGCACTTTGCAGACTTGCAGAAAATCTAAAATTGGCCTTTAGTTCAGCAGAGTGGTGGCCTAAAAAAATTAGGAGTTCAGTCATTCAGTGTTTGCAGAGGTCAAGAAGGTCAATGACTTTTAAGCAGCAAGTATT
>NW_015151463.1:165303-166745 GCF_000732505.1 Cyprinodon variegatus | reverse complement strand
CTGGTTCTGCTGGAGGTTTCTTCGTGTTTAAAGGGAGTTTTTCCTTCCACTGCTCGTTGTCAGGGATTATTACAGAGTCAACAACAAAATACGATCCAATATTGTTGCTGCAAGTTCATCAAGGAGGTCCAAGTCCTCCAAGTCAGTGACTCAATAGGCTGTTTTTTTTTCTTAGATAGAAACGTTTTACCAAACCAGACTGTATGATTGAATGACATCGTCTCTGTGCATTGAGAATGTGAACTGGTGCTAATGAATAAACTCAGTTACAATAAATACCAGTTATGGCAGGAAATTGGCGATTCAGCAAATGTTTATCAGAGGTGGAAAGAGTACTAAAAAATTGTAATTGAGTAAAAGTATCTTTACTTTGCCTAAATTCTACTCAGAGTAAAAGTAAAATTACCCATCTCCAAATTTACTCAAGAAAAAAGTACAAAATTACTTCATTTAAAATGTAATTTGAGTCAAAGTTACTTAGTTACTTTGAGTTATTTAATGCAAAAAAGGATGAGTCATGAATTGAATTGAGCAGAAGGTGTTTTAATCGATTTCAAGGCGTATTTCAGTGGAAATCCACACTGCAAACAATCAGCTGGTCTAAGCACATACTTCCTCACAGCAGAAGGACAGTCACAGCCTGAACCATGAAGTGCAAACTATCCTACTGTCCAACAGACACCATGATAACTAACTTACCGCTACATTTTTACGTAAATTAGATGTTGCTGCGCAGCCACATGTTGCTCTGCATTATCACATCGTTCCCTTTTGTGCATCTGAAAACAAATAATCCTTCCAAATATGGCCAAGAGTTTTTCTGGCTTTCGTCTCCAGAATGTTTCCTCTTCAGGCCTTTCCTCATCCATCCTCCCTAACTGTGATTAGCAGCTGCCATCTTCCGAAGCGCAGCTCTGGATTATGAGACGATACGAAGGGTCAAAGCAAGGCAGGGCCGCGTTTCATTTTTTCACCATCAGTACTTATTTTATTTATTTTTTTTACTCAGTAACGTGAGGGGGTTTTAAATGTAGCAAAGTAAAACTACTTAGGTTAAAATTTACTCAAGTAAAAGTAAAAATTACATATTTCAAAAACCCTGATGTTTATATAAGTTCCCAGGCCTCTGGTAGACGACCTGAGCTTGGAGGGAAAAGAGGGACCGCCCACAATGGGTGAAGAAGAGTGTTTTTATATATATATATATATATATATATATATATATATATATATATATATATATATATATATATATATGATCCTGCAGCAGAGCACTGGCCTGTAATAATCTGCATAAATGGAGTTTGTTGGTTTATTGCTGTAAATCTGGGCTCGATATTTTCCTTTTATATTAGTGAATCTAAAGAGTGAAGTTCATAGTTTGAGATGATGCTTCTCCAGACGGCCCTCTCCTTAAGCTTATCATGTGATTGTCATACATT
>NW_015151463.1:152683-162573 GCF_000732505.1 Cyprinodon variegatus | reverse complement strand
GCAGCCCCGCTTCTGTCAGTGAGCCCCAGGGCAGCTGTGGCTACAATGTAGCTCACCACCATCAGTGTGTGAGTGAATGGGTGAATGAATGTAGTTTAAAGCGCTTTGGTCACGTCTCCTAACTTGAATAAAGGCGCTATATAAGTACAGGACATTTACCATTTCTCTATCTGTAGAATGGCTCTGTTCAGAGGGCCCCCTGCCTGTCTCTGCCTAGGGCCCCACATTTCCTTAATCCGCCCCTGACAGGGGTATTGCTCTGATGCCTCCTATGCAGTTCTGACTTAATTTTCCCATAAAATTCCTCCTCATTATGCAATCAAATAAAAAACAGGGACATGGAGGCTACTACAGTTACTTTTTTCAGATTATGTTGGTTTAAGAGAAACCAAACTACTTTAATCTGCAGTAAAAGATGTTCCTCCTAACAACACATTCATGTGGGAGCCTCCACCATCAGTCCTGATTTGATATGTGTGACGCCGGGTGTGTGTTGAGCAAGGCTCTTCAGGTTGCCACACTCAACACACCGGCACAAAAAGATGCAACAGAGATCAATGGAAGCAGAGGAGCTGGCAGTCCATCTGTAGTGCGGCGCATTCTGCAACGATTTCCTGCCCACGTTTTAATGTATCTATAGGACAGGTCTATGAGCACGGCGGGAAGAATTCTATATTTCTGCCTGATGAACTCTTTAATCATCTAAGGGACGGTCGGCTGAGTGAGAAAAATCCATACCCATTTTACCTTTTGTCTTTCATTGGCCGCTGCATCTCAGGTCATCAAACAGGAGACAGACGAGTAGGAAAAGAAGGAAAGGAGGGAGGAAGGATGGGACGACAATCTCTAAACATCAACAGCTTCAAATAAAGTAAGAAAGGAGGAGGAGTAGGAGGAAAAAAACAATAAAAACTTCATCAAATAATGGATTTTATTAAAGCTTCCGGGATGCTAAAGATTTTATGCTCCGAACACAAAAATAAAATGCATTTTAGATATTTTCTTAAAAACATGAAGTTTTTGCTCTTTTGTATTAAATTTCTTTCTAATTGCTGTTAGAATTTAGTTTAGACCAAATAAATCAAATATTCATGTATTGTTTCATCCTTCAGAGTCACAAACAACATTTTCCTCTTCTAGAAAAATCAAACAAACATAAAAAGCAGATTTTGTTTCCATCGTGTTGTTTGAAAAACGGGCGTTAAAAGGCGATTCTGGGAGAATCTGGAATCAGAGGAATTTGGGAGAAAATAATTCTGCATAAAAAACATTGATTAATGTGATTTCTCCAAACGAGTTCATTTACAATATTTTAGGATTTAGTTTTTTTACCTGTCCTTTTATAAAACAAACCTAATTACCCGTCCAGTCGGTGCCCGTTGACTTTATGATTATTCTATAGGGGATGATTATTATCTGATCAGTAGTTTATAGAAGTTATAAAATAAAGTGGTGGATAGATTTATGGAGCATTAATAGAATATTAATTTGGTGGAAAAAAAAGAGATTAAAAGTAAAAATGGAATGAAATAAAGTAAAGGATGTCGAGTTGCCCAGGAAAGAGAAAAACGTATTTTATTTTTAGCAATAGTCATTATAATGTTTTAGCTCTGATTCGATTTATTCAGGAGGTTAAAAACAAAAATAATAAGTTTGCTGTTGTTCAGAGATGTGATGCATCAGCTGTAAACATGGAGTTCACCGTTCGTTAGAGTTGATCCTCTGAAATCCTGCTGGACCAACAGGCTGAGCAGCAGCAGCTCTGAGGATGAAGCTCTGCAGACTCTGCTTCCATGAAAACTGCTCCATGGTCTGAAGAAGCAGCATCAGCCCATCTGAGCTGCTGCTGCTGAATTAGTTCGGACCTATTTAGCTGCATCTGGGCCCAGACAGCTTGTCTTAGTAATGAAACAATGGAATCAGAAGGATAAGAGTGAATTATGAATCCAAATATGTGACCAGCTGTTTATTAGTACTAAAAGCAGAGAATAAAGGCATTTCAATGCCTCAGGTTCACACAATGCTGTTGAAGCAGTTAAAGTTGGAGAGGACTCAGCAGTTCATGAGTGATTTTCCTTTTATGGTATGCTGATGAATATTTAGATGAGCTGTTCGCTGATTGGTTGGTTTATAACGAGCGAAGCTGCTGAGCAAAGATGCGGCATAGCAACAAGCGGAACAACTATATGAAAAAAATAAAACATCCAGTCTGACCTCACCTTCAGCGAGCTGCGTGGCCTGTGTCACCCACTGGTGACGCCATCGCACTGGGTTAGCTTTTAGGATGTCATAGGTGTGACACAAATCAGGAAAGTAAACAATGGAGAGCAACATGTAAGGAAGCCAGGGCCTTATTGTTTTGCTCTTAGTTCCATGCAAATGTCTCTTAGCAGAGCTGCGTCTGTCTAATATCAGCAGAGTTGTTTTGGTTTGTTATATCAGACATGATTGGCTCAATGTTGCAACACTTTAAAATTTAATTAAATCATACAAACATTAAAACCATTTAATGTAAAGTAACCCATCTGATTCACTGATCTTACAGCTTTAACAGGTCCCTACTTCTTAACTCTGCAGATATTCCTTTCAGGAACCTGCAGCAGAACCAGGCTCAGTGTGAGCGACCTTCTGCTGAGGCTGACTGGGCGTCAAGGAGACAGACGCAGACATAGAAAACTAACATAGATTTATTATTTATGTTTATTTATATCCTTACTTTAAGAAGTTTCTAGTTATTCTTTGTAATCATAACAACTTTCTTTTAAATATATTACTAACCAAGCAAAATAGCCGGCTTCTCCAGAACTTTTATCTTCTTTAAGTTGCAAAGTTAATGAATCCCAGTTTCTATGAGGTGAGATGGAGGAAGTATTCTGTTGTTTCTGGTCGGGATGGGGTCAGGGCCCATCTCATATATGACTGGATTAAAAGACGCTAAACTCAGATGTTTGGCCTAAACAAACAAGGCATCTAGTGGGGGGGGCCTTACCTGAGGAAAACCAACATAGAAACAGAGAAGATAGAAGTATTGGTTTCTCTCCTGACTTGGGGACATCTAGAGGGAGATGATTGGTTTTTCTACATGACATGAGAGCGGTCACTCTATAGAACCATCCTGAGCATCACCCTGATATAAAAACCACGGAAGCTTCTGGAGGGCGGATGGCAGGGGAAGGGTTAAACATTTCTAGGTCATGGCAGCCAACCTTTGGGTCCTTCCCACCAGTCTAATTAAAAAGCTTCCATCAAACATGCCTGAATAGATTTGGGAATAATGGTGGGACCACTGACTAGAATCTCTCTTTTTAAAGTCGTAGGGAAGTTATATTTTTATTATGAAATAATTCTGGCTTAAACATGTATATAAATGTACTTTTTATCTATGCTTCTTTTTCTATGTCTGCTTCTGTCTCCTTGAACCCCAGTGGGCCTCAGCAGATGGCCGCTCACACTGAGCCTGGTTCTGCTGGAGGTTTCTTCCTGTTCAAAGGGAGTTTTTCCTCTCCACTGTCGCTACAAGCATGCTTAGTGTGAGGGATTGCTGAAGAGTCAATGAGTCGATGCAATCAGCTGGTTTTCCTTAGATAGAAAACTTTGAATCAACATCTTCGTCCCCGCTTTCCTCCTCTAAATAAAAAATGGATGACGGAGGAGACTCATCCACGACCTCCGACACTAAACTCTCCTCCTCTTGCATGTTTCCGCTGTCCATAGCGTTCCTTGACAGTGTCGTTTCTAAGTCACCAATTTAGTGCTACTTGGTCCCAATGGAATTTCCCATTGGGAACCTGCTAGCACTAAGATGCTAACTGGTTAGCAAGATGCTTCCCACAAACCAGCCACAACCAAACATGCTGGCGAACCGTCCGCTACAACAATCCCGCCCCCTTGATAATCAACCAATCACATTCACTTTATTCACTCGTGTAAAGTCGGGCACCACTGGGAGAATTCAGAAATGCAACAGTTGGAAAAGCCGCTTCCCTACGACTTTAAAAGCTTTTCATTTTGTTTTGGTTTGCCGCCTTTTAAACGCCATCGGCTTCTAAACGGCTTGTTTAAGTTTTGAAACGGTGTTCAGTAGTTTGCCTCGTTCATATTTTTGTCTTATTTGCTATTTCTTCCAAATGTCTTTTTTAGCACTAAACTCACATCCAGGTTTCGATCCACATGCATGAACTAGAAATAGCTGCAACCGTTTCTCTGGTCTTATAGTCTTTATCTGCCGTGTAGCTTTTTAAAACTTCATCTATGACTTTCATCTCAATGCATTTCTTTTAGTCTGGCTTTTCTTAAACATGCAGAATTGCTCTACATTCAATCTAAAAGGATCATTTAAGCCTAATATAATAGTTCATTACTGTAGTTAAGGATGAATAGAATGAAAACCTCAGATAGAGAAGAATTATTTATTAGCTGTGGATGTCTGTGCATTATTTCAGCATTTTAACATTAATTTCAACTCATTTTTTTGCCTTTCTAACAGCTTGGTGAAAGCTTTAGACCTTAAGAGCCTCTGAATTGAACTGTTGGAATAGTCTAAACAGACAACAATGACAGGCGCAGCCAGCTTTCCATTTAGGAAGCTGCTGCCTTTGTCTGACTCGTCTCTCTCTGTAATCTTCGTCACTCCGCTCTGCCGTGTCCTCACCTTGTCATTTCTCACTTCCTCACCCTCAATGTTTCACAACCTTTCTCTTTTCTCCCACCTTACCTTCTTTATCACCATGTCTCTCTTTCTCTGTACGGCTTTCACTCTTTTTCTCACAGACCGCGCGTTCCTGCCTCCATGTGCCAAATGTCTTTTATCTCTCAATAGTGTTTCTATGTCCAGGGAGCGTTCAAAGTACATATTGGTAAAAAGACAAGACAAACAGCAGAGTGTGTGTAAATGGAGCTGACAGGGGAAAGGAACTGTTGCTGTAGTCCTCATGCTTCTCTGTGCAGAGATATTTCACTTATCTCTGCTGTAAAGCAACTATTTTCTTGGTCTTTTTTTCATCATGGGAATCTAAAGACTGAAAACTGTCTGAGTGCTGCAGTGGTTCAGCTCTACCAGCATCCATCCTTATTTTGCTTGGATGTTTTTCAGCACATTCATGTTTTACTTCCTGCTATTGATAAATAAATAGGTTGATTAAATCTAACTTATGCTTTTCACTATTTTTTTCACCAGACTTTGCTCTAATTCAGCAACATCTCTTTCATTAGAGTGTTCAGCTGTCAGCAGGTACGCTCAGGCAACTGAATCTGACCCCCAGCTTATACACCATCTGTCTCTGCTGTACCACAGTGTCTGCACTAATTACTCACCATTTAGAGTCTGCATTAAAAATACTCTAATAGGCCGAGTTACATACTATGACTGTAGAAAAACACACAAAAAGTTATCCTAAAATGCATCCAGCAATCCCCCTGATAGTGTTTACTCAGTCCCTTCAATTAGGGGTCATAAACATTGATGACCTCCAGCTGTTTGTGGCTTATCTTAATAAAATATTAGCTTAACGTCGCAGCAAACTTATATTTAAATATCAAATCATTCTGGCTTAAACATGTATATAAATGTACTCCTTATTAGACCATGTTGTTCCAAAAGTTATTCATGTTATTATTCAGTCACTCATGTTAAATCAAAGCTCATCTGTCAATCACATTTTTTAGGTCATAACATCTTGATTCATATGTCGCAGCTAATAAACGCAACGATTGACAGCGTCGTTTCTAAGTCACCAACTTAGTGCTGCTTGGTCCCAATGGGAAATTCCATTGGGACCAAGTAGCAATAAATAATACTAGCATGAAGTTGCTAACTGGTTAGCAAGATGCTTCCCACAAATCGGCTACAACCAAACATGCTTGCACACCTTCTGCAACAACAATTCCGCCCCCTTGATCATTGACCAATCACATTCACTTTATCCACCATGTAAAGTCAGGCACCACTCTGGAGACTTCAGAGATGCAACGGTTGGAAAATCCGCTTCCCTGCGACTTTACAGAATGCCGTATGTCATTTGCATTCATTAACATCATAATAACTTTTCATTCCTATCATAATTTATAGATAGTAATGCTGCAGCAGCCATGCAGTCTCTCAGCCCTCAGCTTCAGCTCCTGTTTCAGTAAACATCACCTGGTCATGATGTCTTCTCAGCCCTAATTGAGGCATAAACCTCATTTTTACTTTAATATTTGTTGTCTGAAATATTAGGTGAAATTTTCTGCTCTGAAAAACCTGAAATATATCAGATCAAAGCGTTGATCTTATTTCAATATAATTGATGCTAAAACTGCAACGACTAAATTTTTTTATTCCTTGTTTGGATAAAACTGTAAATATTTACTATTTGATTTTTAATGTTTTTTTGAGGCAGTGCATATCATCAATTATCTGTTATAAACGTATTTATCATTACGTCTATAGCACAGGGGCCATAACAGGGGCCAGGATCCGCTCTGCAGGGGCTCTGGCCCCTGATGGCCCCTGTCTAGAGCCGCCTATGTCAGGACCTTCTAGCTCAACAGTTTTGTAAACCAATAATACAGCTTCCATGATACAAACTGAATAACAATAAAAAACACTAAATGTTTATTAAATTATTGAAAAAACCTTCTAGTAACGTGTTTAAAATGGAGGGAGAATAAGTTTGCTGTGTTGAGTTGAATAAAAACAGCTTCTTGTTTAAAATGATGATAAATAAATAAATTCTTTTATATTTACTTTATCAGCATTCATCCATTTTCATAAATACATTTCTCTTCCATTTCCATCATTCACAATAAATAACTCAAGGCTTTAAAGACTGATTATGTCATAAACCTTGAATTTCGTTCCAATAAAACAATTTCAAAGTCAGAAACTTTAGTGTTTTGCAGTTGAATTGAAAATGTCTTTGTGTGCGGCATGATGGAATGTCATAATTAAGTTTTTCTCTCATCATTTCAAATACAAAACCGTTTTTTTTTCACCGTAACCAGCAAAGCTAATCCACTGAATCAGTCCAGATTCCGTCCAGAAGTCAGCCTTTAATCTCCTGCCGTATGAAACGTCTTATTTGATTGATGATTGAATTTTTCTACCCCTGTGTTCAGTAACCCTGCAGACGGTAAAGAGATGAATTAGTCAGACCTTCCTGCTGTCGCTATTGACTGAAATCCAAACAACAGGCAGGGATTAGGTTTCAGGCTCTAATGAAACCTTTTTCACCTCAACAAAGATTTTCTTAGTAAATTGGCAGAATAAGCAGCTCCAGCTATTAGTCAGAGAGAAGAGAAGCCGAATCAATGCCTCTGACGTACGGCTAAGAGTAGCAATCACATCCAATTAGGGAAGTTGATTAAAGTTATGAAAAGAGGTTCATGTCTGCATCTTCATAAAACTATTGAACCATTCTATAGAAAAGGTTGGACTCTAATGTTTTTACAGAAAATGGACGAAACTTCTCCACTGAGCAACCGGGCTGCTGAGGATCCTGAGTGAGGAAATAATTAAATTATTCATTAACTTCAAAGGATATTCTACGACTGATGTTCAAAACTAGAGATAATCTTCATATAATCATAAATACCTTCATTTGTACAAACTCCCTTTATAAACAGCAGATGCCTCCACAGAATACCAAATAATAAATCTAATGTAGCCTCCATGTTTTTATCCAACAAACTAAGTTGTTTATTTAACATTTTGCTGTTTGTGCAAAATAATTTTCTGCTTTTGAGGAATGATGCCAAGAGGATCCAGGATTCCACTGATCAGCTGCTCTTCTTGGGAATTCCTGTTTATTGAAGGAAATGTGCCGACAGCATAGCTTCTTTTCTAACTTTGAAAATCCAACATGGCTGCCATGCATATACTCTAAAGCACTGGCTTGATGAGCTATGATGTAATCGGCCTACAAATGTTCAGCCACTGATTCTTCACCGTGGCCCTCAGGGCCCTCTGGCCTCCATGTTTACGGCGTTTCCTGCCTCTACACTCCTGACCTCATTGAAAAGGTAATAAACATTATTTGGCAGCATTTATTAGAGACATATTTCAACCATGAAGGACAGAAACATTGCTCTGAAACATGGACCACAGTCACATGGCAGGTCTCAGTGTTGTTTTTATTCACTTATTAGTTGTTGAAATGATAATTTTTACGGGCCCACTGTCAGACTCTAAGATGAAGGATCTATAAAGGATCCGCCGTTCAGAATAACAAAGTCAGTTTCTGCAGGTAAACGCCGCGCATGCTAACGTGTGTCTGCGGTTTCTCAAGTTATGGTTGAGTTGGAGCAGAAAATGGCCGCCTTCATCAGCGGCGTCAGCTGGGATGTTCCTGAACGTTGCCGTAGCAACAACTTTATTCTGCTGCAGATCGATTCCATCATTTCCATTATTTAGTTTATTAGCAGGTTTATTCATTTGACTGCCTGGATTTCTCCAAGTTTTCCACATTTATCTCTGAAATTCATTTTCAAAAATTATAATTTATTTCCAATTACATTTGCAAATGTTCCTGTAAATGTACAGAATCCTTATTATTAGCTTTATGCACTAACTGCATCATAAAAATACATTTGCTTAATGGAAACAGAAATTTGAATTGTTTTCTAAAAGGTTGTTTGTTAGCATCAGCAGAAATGTGTGTTTTACAAAACTGCAATGGAAACGTTTTTTAAATATCTGGGAAGATGAAGCGATGCTCCAATAATGGTAGAGACACATTCTGGCTACTAAAGTGATTTTAATGACTGAATTAATAATGAGCAGTCAGCAATTCTTAGATCTGTTTGACAGACGTTTATTTTCACCAGCAGCTCATTATTCTGAATAAACTTCCTTTGAACAGAACATCTGAGAAATGCCTTTAAAATAAAGGTGAGATGATTAAATAGATGGTTGATAATAAAGTTGGTTTTATAGAAAGTGGATCAAGTGATAGAAAGGAGAGCCGTAGATTCTAAGGCTTTATTCTAGACTTTATTTATTCTATTTACATTTCATTCAGTTTAACTCTGTTCTCCCTTTGCTGTAGCAGAGAGTCAGTGGAGAGAGGAGAAACTGGGAAAGTTTGATGACAGAGTTTATTTTCTATTCTTACAGAATGATTTTATATCACATTAAAAAAATAAATACAAGAAATCATTTGTTTTTATTATATTTCAGTTTTTTGGAGCAAAGTTATAAAGCTCCCACCTGAGGCGACGCCTAACGGCTCCTTTAGATAAACATGGAGGAGTTTATTTTATTTCCAGGGTTCCTTAATTGGAACATTAACGGATTTTAGCAGGAAAATAAAATGATGGTTTTATCAATCGTCCAGGTCCTGTAATTAAAACAGTATGAAGGAGAATTCAGACGGTTTCATGCGAAATAGGCTTTAGATGCTATTTTCTGTTGCTGTTGAACTTTAAAGGCAGACCATAACTGGAAATGTTCAATTTGGTTGATGAAGTCCTGAATTTGACCGACTGTCTCTGACCGGGTTCACTACTGTTCCATGGAAGACTGAGGATTAGCCACATAAAGCTGCTCATTGGAAACAGCATGTAGACTGTCCTGCAGCATGTAGACTGTCTATATGCTGCAGGACAGTCTACATGCTGCAGCACAGAGTCTACATGCTGCAGCATGTAGACTCTGTGCTGCAGCATGTAGACTATCTGCCATAGAAAAGATCAATTTGTCTCCTTTTAGCTCAGACTCTGTGATTAGATTCACTGAGGAACATGTTGACATGAATAAACCAAACATTGTTCAGATTCTTTGCAGACAAACTGTGTGACATTTAATCTGGACAGACTGTCTAGTTTATCCTCAGCAGTCTGTAAAACGTCTGTTAGTTCAGTCAGTCACACAGCAGCTCTTTACCATCAAGCTGCATCTCATGCATTTTTCCACA
>NW_015151463.1:149488-152178 GCF_000732505.1 Cyprinodon variegatus | reverse complement strand
CGCCACACAGAGGGGCCCCAGAGCCGCCACACAGAGGGGCCCCAGAGCCCCAGATAAAGAAGGGATCCAGAGTAAAGGGACCCAGTGAAGGCAGAAAGAGGGAGGGGCACGCCCACCCATCTGTTGTTTAGTTCATCAGGAATAAGAAAATTATAAAGGTTAAGAAATTAAAAAGCAACTAAAAAAGCAAGTTTGGTTTAAAAAAAAACCAAAAACACTAAAAGAATAAAAAAAAACTTTTATTAAATGTTCTTTAGATGGTTCTCCGTGTGCAGCCAAAGGATTTCTCTGGGTACTCTGCTAACTTTAAAGATGCTTATTGTCTGATTATACACTGATCCACGTTCTGGATCAGGTTTGCTGCTTCGTAGTTTTTTATATTTCAGTAACATTATGTGAACTTTATACAGTAGAAGTCCATTCACTGCTTAGAGACACTGCGCCTTTAAGAAGCTCAGGGTTTCTGGAAGCTTCCAGCTGCGTCTTTATTCAGGGCTCAGCAGACCTGGTATTCATGTTACCTATAAAGATAATACTTAACATCGATGCTAATAAATCCTTGTTATTATTACAAACTACAACTCTAAGAATAACAATATATTTATATAAGATGAGTGATCTTTGCTCAACCATTTATACCCTAACCATAGGAACAGTGTCCCCACATCATGCCTGTTCAGCCACCATGCTTCCCTGTGGAGACGGTGTGATAAAGGTGATTTCACTCTGCATGCAGGACAGATACCGTAAATCCTCTAATATTGGCCTGTATTCCATTAGCGGCCGGGTCTCTAACAATGGCCGGTCTCGTATACAGGTCGGGGCGAAGAACCAACGATGTTCCTGGACCGTCCTCAACAACCTGTCATAGTAACATACAAGTACCACAGGGGGGCAGTGTTTGCTAACGAATCCAAGCCATTAGCATGGAAGTCCCATCCTTACACAGAGATCGTAGTGACCTTAAACAATCGTTCGGATCTGAAAGACACATGTGATCACCGGTATGTCTGAGCCGTTAAAATGACAGAATTTCATTTGCCTTCGTTGTTCTGAGTTTCCCTTGAAATAAACGATACTGCTAGCCTACTTCCACTTAGCCTGCCTTAAATGAAAATTCCCTGTGATGACAGAACAGTTTCCATTGATTTAAAAAAAAAAACTTTGCTTCTCAAGTCAGTTTGGCGTAGATTCCGTTCGCTGTCTTTTTTTTCGTATTGCCGTGCAGAAAAGTAGCAGCTGCTGGAAGATGTCTGAATAATGTTCTGTATATCGCTATGGTAACTGTACTTTCTCAATAAATGAACCGAGTATTTTATCGGTTCAAAGAGAAACAAAATCTGTTTTTTATTCGTTCCACTGGTCGTCTGGTTTCTTCAAATAGAAATAGAAGCCTGCCTCTAATTCTGGCCTCCTTCCAATAATGACCTGGACCAAGATGCACCTGAGTGAAAGAAACGCCCCGGCCTATATTAGAGGATTTACGGTAAATGTTTTTGGATTGATTTGATCATAACAGCTTGCAGCCTGTTTACTGCTCTGCTGGACATGCTTGCTTATTTTTTTAAGGTCACTTCCTCGCCTCTGTGGAGGAAATGTCTCTCCAGCTGCTTTACATGAGATCCAGTTAGATGACACGTTTTTCCAGCTGCACTCTTTTTATTTTTGGATGTTTGATTAAACAGCAATTTGTTAAACAGGTGAAGATCACACTGTTTTCAAACCTTTTCTTAAAATATTTCATTTAAACATTTATCTGAAAGATCCGCTGTGCTTATTTAGAGGGTTTAGGATAAAGGGGGTGGAGCTAAATCAGCTTTTCCTAAAAATTTGAAAACTACATTTTTTCCACATTGCTATTATGCTGTATTTTGTCTTTGCTCATCTTATAAAATCTCAACAAAATGACAGAAGATTTTGTTGTTTAATTATGACTAAAAGCAGCATTTTTCAGATGTATTAATATAATTTGATGCTTACTTGGTGGATATGAGCTGACATGATGATGATGTGAGCCGTTGTGTCCTAATATGACCTTTGACCCTACGGATCAGCCTGCATCTTCTAATCCAGGAGGCATTGAAAAGCTTCCTGGATGGGAAGCGAAACGTCTTCAAACTTGGAACCAACGTCCAGTGGATTGTTTTTAATTTAGTTTTTTTTAATGACTCTGACCTGGATGAGAATCTTCACCGGCCCAACAGGCAAAGGTTTTAACCTCAGCCTACTTTAGTTTTCTTAGCTCTCACTCAAACATCCTCAGTCCCTTCCAGAGCTGGAGCTGATTTACAGAGCTAGAAAGAGCATAGCCAAGGATGGAGAGATGAAATATTGATGAAAAGCTAAATGTGTGATTTGTAGCGTGGCATCAAAGGCATCTGCCTGACTGGTGCAGGAAAGCAGAGAGAGAGAGAGAGAGCATGGAGGAAGCAGCGGCAGAGAGAGATGTTAGAGATATAAAGTATAGATGCCTCCAAACATATGCAGATGATAGGGAGAGGTGAATAAATTGAGTAAATGGCTGCCTGATAGCATCATATTGCGTTGTGGTCGGGAATCTCCTTAATGGAATGAGAAAAATGCCTCCAGTGTAAAGCAGATAAAAATTGACAGTCAAGCGTTACTCAAATAAAAATACACCGATAGCAGTTTTAATATACAGTAAATTCCCACAGCATAAAAAAAAAAAA
>NW_015151463.1:143169-148566 GCF_000732505.1 Cyprinodon variegatus | reverse complement strand
AACTGTTAGAGCTGCTGAAGATAGAATGGCCCTGCTCAACCAAATGTCTCTCTTCCTCTATAGAATATACGTTCTTTCTCTCAAACAAACAGCCATGACTTTAAAATCCTTATGTTAGTCTAGAAATCAGTGAATAGATCAGCACCTCAATCCATAACAGATCTGTTGTCAGTAGATCTACCTTCCAGACCACTCAGGTCTTCTAGTTCCACCCAGAACTAGAACCAAACCTGGAGAAGCAGCATCTATGCTCCACGGATCTGGAACCCAGCAGACTCTGAGGTGGTTAGAGCTTCCCTTGACTGATGGAGTTAATCTGGGTTTAAACGGAGGAATCATTGTGATCCAAACGTTTTACTTTATTCTCTCCTGCTTTTATTGTGTTTCTATCTTTATTTGCTTTTATTCTGCTTTCATTGTCCTTTTCATGTATATCTATGTACGGAGATGTGCTGCACAGATAAACTAGCCTTGTCCTGATTTTGAAAGTGTTTTTTTTTTACCTGCCGTACATTTTCAATTAAGTTATAAGATTTTTTGACCATAATTGTTTCTAATCTAATAATTTTTAATTAAACAAACAAACAAAAAGAAGGACTAACTTTGAAAAAGCGGAGGCTAATGTCAGCTTAGAAGCAGTTTATGTTGCAGAGTAGATTTAGTCAACAGTCATTTTCTATGAGATTCTTCTGTTATTAATATAATTCAGTTCCATCAGCTTTCTCGCATCTCTAATCTAATTCATAACGCTCATTTCTAAATTAAGCTACTTATGCTAATAATTGTAAATGAGTATTATTTCAGGAGCTCAGAAGCCGAGCTGGGTGGCAGGATTTTAGCTCATATTGGAGGCCTAGTGATTTAATGGAGTCCAGAATAACGTCTGAACTCCTCCTGGTGAGGCGGACGTTTCACCTGCATCAATCAAAGCTCTTCCTTCCTCAGATCCAAACTAAACAAGTAAAGAAGGGATGAAGCACGCTTTGCCTTGACATGCGCCTCTGTCACTAATTTTGGAAATGCCCCCAAAAATCGATCTTGTAAGTCCATAAAGTACAGTTCTCACTCTGCTGCTTCTCTCTTCTTCCCTTCCAACCTTCGCTCACTCTTCTTTTATCCCTGCAAAATGCAAATGTAGCTGAAAAGCTCTTTGAAATTGAAATGATGTGAAAACAGAATGCAGTGGCAAATGAGCTGTTTGCTGGGTCCAGTGGGGCCAAACGAGCCCCTTTGAATGAGCCCCTCCCACTGTGAGAAGGCCTGGATCTGGGCCCCGGTCACATCGCTGCTCCCCCCCCCCTCTCTAAGCTGCAGCAAAGATCAAGCTAAAGCTGATTGGAAGAGAGGCTCAGTGCTCACATGAATGCATGTGTAGGATCCATACTGATGCACGTTTTCACCCACAGTAGGCAGAAGTTTAAACGCATTTTTACTTTCTAATTAAAGACACGTACAAATTAAAGATATTCATATTTCAAAAAGCATCTTAATCAGAACCTTTGCATTCATACACCTGCATTCACCTTTCTTTAGGAAAACGTTCACCTGCAGACGTTAATGACTAGCTAAAGTAGACTTCTTCTAAAAAAAACTTATCAAAGGAGGATAGAAAAAGTAAAAAGACAGAAATGGGTTTGACCAGGAAGGTCCAAACAAGTGTTGGAACTTTGCAAAGACAAACCTCCCTTTGAGCAGCCTGAATATTTAACAGACGTCCTAAAGAGGACAGAGCGGGATGCAGATTTGGACGCCACACGGGGAGAAGGTGGCGTGTTCTAAGAGCTGCTTCTCAACGCCGCGCAGAAATCTATGACTGACATTTACGGCTCCTAAAACACTTTAATGCTTTCACCAAAGCACATCGTGAAACAGCACTAAAGAGAATAATAGAGGTCTGCATGTCTGCGTACCAGAAGGATGACGTTTAGCTGGTTTATACACTGACTGGTTTCTCTACAGCAGCTCTAGGTTAGAAATCTGTAGTTGTGTTAGTAGTTCAGGTTCCCGCTGGTCCTTAAAAAGACTTTAACTTGCCTTCTGCTGTAGGAACCCTGTGGGTGATGCCTTAGTGGATTCTAGCCTGAAGGGAAAGTTTACTTTTGATGAAAGTGGAGTTTCATCAAAAGGGGGGTCTATGCAGGTATTATAGTTCGTTAAATTCGAGAGAAGCAGCAGACATGGAGATCCATGTTTGTAGTTTATTTTAAGGGTTGGCAGTCAGTCAATTCTTCAACATTAATTTTAACTGTCCTGTAATTGTTCAAAAATTTTGTAGGCAAATTAACTGATAGGCTGTTTGGACGTCATTAATATGGTTAAATCATTATCTATATATTTATATACTTTATGTTTTTCTCCCTCCATATTTATCCCATTTGGATCCTTGGATATGTGGCTAGAAAAAATCACAGATTTCCCTTTTTAATCTCATTTCTGGGATTTATCTTAACTAAAATCAGAGAAAGTAGCTAAATCTGTTTCCTAACCAGGACAATCAAACATGGTGGGATTTCACACAGAAACCAGTGGAGAATATTTCCATCTTTTCACAGAACCTGCATCCGGCTCATAAAAATCGGTTTGTCAATATGAAAATATTAGCGGGTACATCCAACGCTATAAAGGGTTTGACTCTCAGTGTGAAGCTCAGGATAAGTCCAACAATTAAACCAATGATTTCCACAAAGTAGCAAGAAGAAAAAGGAGGAGGAGGAGGAGGAGGAGGAGGAGAAGGAGGAGGGATCTAGAAATCAGATTTTAACTGTTTTATTAATCCTTTTATTTCTCTCCTCTAGTCTTTAAGTCTGCTGATGAAGGACTAGAGAGCGACTTGTTTGAATGTATTAGACATACATGTCACTGAAATGTTAGTAAGAAAAGGAGCAAATAAGCTTTTTGTCTTTTTTTATTCCTTTTGGGAAATAGAAAATATGTTGTCAGTTATTTCCTGAACTCTGTGAATAAATAAAAACCCTTTAATCAGCTAAACCAAGGCTGTGAAGATGCATCCAGCTCCATATATTTAGAGATTAAATCAGAAGTAATGAGTCTGAAGGACAGAATGGGTTTGATGGGAGATGTGACTGGGGGGGGGCTATATAACTGTGTGTTTCTGTGGCCTCCATGTGGGAACGTGTTTAATGAAGGAAGCATCAGAACAGCGTCTGGAACAGATTTCTACGGTTCAGGATGTAAATGGAGGAGCAGGCCGGCCGTCTGCAGCGGCGCTCCCTCTGCTTCTGCTTCTTGGCCCTTTTCCCAGTATGGAAATCCCCCTCAGCCTTAATGGACGATTCATTTAATAATCAAAGATTGATCACTGCTGCTAATGATGTATAAGCAGTAAGGTTCAGGAATGAAGAATATTCTCAGTCAATAATTGGAAAATGTAGGGCGCCACAGAAAGACAGGCCACTGTGTGGCCATTGGCAGGACGTCTCTTTAACCCTCCGCCTGTCAATACGGCCTCTCTGCATCGGCCAATGGCAATTAGCAGTGAGGAGTCATCAGCCTCACACCACTAATTAGACACACTTGACCTTTTCAACATGGCCGTCATTTCAGGGACACTTTATTCGACTCTGGAATCAGAGAAAATGTTTACCTCTTTTCACAATCTATTCAATAATGCAGATGAACTGAGGAGGCTGAGATCCGACTGAAATCTGCTAACTGGGAAAAGCTGATGGTCTTTTTACACCCAAACCAGGAAATGTCTCAGAAAACATCAGAAATTAACATCATGTCACTGAAGGCTGGACGTAGACCTCCATTAACAGCCTTCAGTGACATGATTTGGAAAAATAAAACAATTTATTTGCAAAGACTCAGAGTCAATAAACAGTAAATATAAAAGCCAAATTTGATCACTATTGTGTTTCTCTTATTTCCTGAGGGGCTAAAATGAAGCAGAACCTGAGACGTAATTGTTGACAGGCAGCGGGACTCTGGGTTAATGCTGCTGACGATGGGTCTGAGTGGAGCTCCTTCTTTGGGAAATTTTTGGGAGTCCATATAAGCTGGAATTTCCTCCCCTGGATATAATCTGAAATAGACTGTGCTGTTAATGACCGTGTCTTTTTCAAGTTGTTGAGATGGTCTATTATTTTCTTTTTATAGCCGTTGGTTGGATCTCTTTTCCAGGATTCATAGGTATTAGTGTCGTTCAGTAGAGTGATGATTTTGTCCTGGTAGTCTGAGGTGTTGAGGACCACGGTGCATCTTCCTTTGTCTGCTGGTATCATGGTGATACTTTGCTTTGCATTCTATGCTTTTCTGTTGCTACTTGGTTAAAAGGTGTTGAGACCAAATTAAAAATACTACAGTTTATTTTAACATCACAGTCAAGTCAGCAATAAAAATGAACTATTAGCTGATTTTTCAAAACAACAATCTGGATTTTATCAAAGCAGTTGGGATTTATCAGCTTTATATACCTACGCCAGTTATTTCAGGGTGAAGAAGTGTGAATACGCTAAAATTTGTAGGATTTTATCACAAATCTCAGCTCCTCTTAGGGAGATTTAAACAGAAAGGCAGCAATGACTCTGCATTTATTTTGTCCTTATAGTGTTAAAGATTAACCGTGTTTAAAACACCAAAGCTTGTCTGACTGGAACAAAGCAAATTTCAAAGATTTTAAAACGTCTCCATTCTTATAAATCATTTTGAACAAATTACTCCTCCAATGCAACTGTAGAGCTATTTTTCAGAGTAACAAGACGGCGAAAAACGCCTGTTGGTCATGGAGTCCCTTTAAAGGGCCGTTAGCTTTAGCTTCAAACAACAATCCATCTGTATTGAGCCAAAAGGCCTCGAGATGGTCTGTAGTCTAAAAGTGCTTCATCAAGGCCTCCAAAGAGCTTCACTCTGCACTCATTCACTCATTCATTCATTCATGCATTCATTCATTCATCCAGTCATTCATTCATTCACTCATTCACTCTGATGAGCCTGAGAGGCGTTATTATTTATCTCTCCATAAAGCCTGAGAAATAACTTTAAACACATTTATCTCTCCAGCTCTTTCCTCTGGAGCTCCAGGAAAACATTGCTTCCTATGAAAAGTGCTGGAATGATGGATCCAGTGACTGCAGCTCTAATAATCATTTTCTACATCAGGGTTCAAAAGGCATTTTCACCAAATCCAGAAAGCATCCAGGATTTTTATGCCATAAATTAAAAAAAGACATAACAATGAAAGCATATAGATGTAAATGCTTGATAGTGGATCTGCAGGCAGATACCAGCCTAGCTTAACACAGCAATGATTATAAGGGTAAGTTTCCCAAATCAGATGGAAATGTGATGAAATGATGGATGTTGGATCTACTAATGTGGTGAAGCTGCCTGTAGGTGAAGCTGCCTGTAGGTGAAGCTGCCTGTAGGTGAAGCTGC
>NW_015151463.1:138533-141224 GCF_000732505.1 Cyprinodon variegatus | reverse complement strand
AAACATAGAGACTAAGAAGACGGGCATCAATCTGAGGGGCGGCACTGAGCCCAGAGGTAACACTGAGGTGGAGCAGAAACCACAATCATTCATCCATAGAGTCCAGCTTTATGGACGATGCCCAGAAATCACAGAGTTTTACCGATAAGAGGAAATAATCTGAGCTTTGCCTGCAGATGTGTCCAAAGTCCCCAAACTTATGGAGGGAAACGTTCTGGTTAGATCAGACCAAAACAGAAGCACGGCAGAGTAAGATGGGGATGCAGCATCACGCTGTAGGGATGATGGTCATCAGCAATGGGAACAATGGGAACAATGGTCAGAGTCAATGGAAAGATGGAGGGCACTAAACACACGGACATTCATCAGCAAGTCCTGCGTTAGTCTACTTAGACTTGAGACCAGAATGGAGGATTAATCTAGAGCACAACAAACCTAAAGCGTCCTGCTAAACTGGTTGAAGGGAAACCAGTAATTTCCCTCTGGGATTATTAACGTATGTCTGATTCTGATTCGGGTTTAACCGTGTTGGAATGACCCAGAGGAAGTGCAGACTTTATACTTCGATATTCTGAAGTTAGACGTGTTCATAAGTAAAAACCGTCCAAACTGAAGTAGCATTAGATGTGATTATCAGCTGTAAGTCTTATAAAAGCAGAGGAACGATCAAATCTCTCATATCTGCTGTTTTATTCACAATAGAAGTAATAATTGATGGTGAAATGAAGCTAACGTTCTGCTCCCTGCAGCACCAGAAGCTGTCAGAACGATGCGGGTCAGACTCCTGGTTTGGCACAGATCCATTAGACCTCCTTTAATGTTGGAGGTGGGTCAGCAAATCTATCTCAGCTCTGATTTTAACAAACAAAAAACATTTTATTGGACTAAAAAGGCAACTGCTCTATATTCAAATGGAGTTCTGGGCTCCATTCTGCACATCTGAGTTTATTAAACTAGAGGATTCTCTCTTCCTGCCTGTAAATGCATTCGGACTAAAGCGTTTTTGCATAATTTCTCTAGTTATTTATTTTTTCCTGAAAACCAATTTCTATGTGCACACATCAGCAGAGGGAAAGTTATAAGAAACCTTATAGCATTAGTAAAAACAAAACATTTTTTGTTTCTTTACTCACAAATAGATAACAATTAATTTATCGTCTTTTTTTAATCAAACAGAACTTTAATTTAATCATACAATAAAAATATACCTGAGATAGAGTTTCCCTTTGAGATCTGAAGAATGTCGTCATTAAAAGGATTCCTTATAAGAAGGCAGATAATTTCCCATCAGGTGTTTCTGCATCTGATGGCTGAAATAAATCTGCTGTTTAAACTATTTATTGACATCAGTAGAAGCTTCTTGATCTTCAGCTGATTTCGTTCCACAATAAGGAAACTTTGTTTGCTCATGGGTCAGCATTGCACCGTCGACTGTAGCATCATTTATTTGGTGGCATGTTTTCTCCTCCTGCACAGCCTGGACAGAACAACAATCAAACACAAAAACATCCGCCATCATCACAACATCAAATATTCAGGGATGCTTCTAACGATTATTTGGAAAATCAATTAAATGTTGATTATTTTTTTTCTAATAATCGATTAATAATCGGATAATTAAAGGTTCCTTAAAGAAGACTTTTAACGAAATCTAACCAGTTGAAACTAGATGAAAACCTTTGTTTTTATCTTAATGTTTATTTATTTTTTTATAATTTTGATATAATTCGTGCTCTAAGTGGGTCACTCTGTCAGCTTGTTTTACACTCTCTATACTCCAGTTAATGATTAATCGATTATTAAATTAGTTGACGATTATTTCAGTGATCAATTAATCGGATTGTTTCAGCCCTAAAAATATGACTTCACTGTTTCAGTTCTGCATTATTAAACCAAACACTTTGAAGCTTTTCTATTAATGGAGATTTGTCCTAAAATAAGAGGATGTTCCTGGAATGTTCCTGGAATGTTCCAGAGGAAGCCCATTCTTTGGTCCTCTCAACAGCAGGAAAACACTCTGGATAACAAACACACACGCAAACACTCGTTTTGTCGGATATCTGAAAGTCAGCCATGTTTGTGACATTTGATGACATTTAATATTCATGAAAGTCACAGTAAGATTGTAGAAAAGCCCGAGTTAGATTCAACTGAACATACTTTCATATTGGAGGAGCTTTTTTAAAGCTGAATGTTCCAGAATGTCTGGAGGAAAAACAAATGATTATATTTATTTCTTAGTTTGGATTATTAGTAGTAAAGCTGTTGCAACCTTTAAACGTCTGATTTCCTGGATGTTTCCATAAAGCCAGATGTTCTCGCCGTCTGTCAGAGTAGCTCTGAGAAATACTATAAAACAGGTTAACTGCTTTCCTTATTCATTTCAAAGCCAGCAGGTAATAATATTTTTGTCTGATGAATATTTCAGGCGTCCTAAAATCAAAGGACGGACGGATGAAGACGTTTCTACCGATATTCAGACTTTTTAATCGCAGAAGCTTGAAATAACGCAATCAATTAAATACGGAAAGAGAATTAAAGATTTTATTCATTTTGAAAAGATGAATTATTGTCGCCTTAAAACAAACCAGATGAATCCAAAAGATCAACAGAAATTCAAAATATCCACTGGATGATGATGATGATGATGATGACGATGATGATGATGATGATGACGATGATGATGATGAT
>NW_015151463.1:134839-137118 GCF_000732505.1 Cyprinodon variegatus | reverse complement strand
GACGTTTTGTCTCGTGCGTCTTGTTCAAAGGTGGCCTTTTTTCAGCGTTCCTTACCTTGGCCAGGTCCCTGAGGATTGAGCACCTTGTGCTTCTCGGCGCTGCAGACATGTTGCAGCTCTGAAATATGGAACAACTGTTGGAGTCTGTCAATCCTCTTTTCTGACCCATTTTACTAAAGGAAAGGAAGTTGCTTAATAATTAAGCACACGTTATATAGGGTGTTGATGTCATTAGGCCACGCCCCTTCTCATTACAGAGATGCAAACCACCTGATTTACTGAATTGGTCGTTGGCTTTCAAGCCGATACAGCTTAGAGACAACATGTATGAAAAGGAGGATGTGGTCGAAATACTAATTTGCATAATAATTCTGCACTCAGTGTATTTGATCTTAAAAGGAGATGCTTAACTTTGAGCTAAGACTAGAACAGAATCTGTAAAATATTCTCAGGATGCTTCACCTTTGTTCCTGGGTTAGAGGCGGACGGTTTGCTCGCTGGAGTTCAGACATTACTGTCAGAGAGCTGATGAATAGTCTGCAGCCCGGCTCTCTGCTTTTAGGGGGAAATATTAAAAACAGAGAAACAGTAAAGAAACATTCATTGATGTTTGCTTTTAAACAGACTTGTTTTAAAGTGTTAAATCCGTTAAAATGTGACATTATCTTCTCTGTCCTCCATATGAGCAGAGAAAGTTCAGTCTGGTTCCATCTCTGGCGTCTCATTAAGAGGATTTTAACCCATTGAAACCATTTAGGAGAATTATCTTTCAGTTTTAACAGTTTCAATCATCCTGACTTAAGATTAAAGTGTCTGAGCCATGAAAATATTAAAAATGTCTGTTTGTTAGCAGAAAGTTTAGAGAAAAGACAGACAGCTTCATTAAAATGCAGCAGCATGTTCATGTTTTTTACACTAATTGGATTTGTCACTCTGAAGCCTCGGGCTTCCTTTTTAAAATCTCTTCTACGTCACGCGCTCAGCGGGAATCATTTAGACGCTGTTTACACCTAAATCTGAATCCTAGCTGTCATGTTTACTCACCACACTGAGTTACATCTAAGGTCGATTTCCCCACTAAAACCAGTGCAGTGCTGTGGTTTATTGTCTGTTACTGTAAATAAACTCTAACAGCTAACTGCCATCTAACAGAAAAAGGTTTTCAAAGTTTTTCTTTAGCTAAAAACCAAAAGAAGCAGAAAGTTGAGAGCGTCTTTGATTCTTCCTTTTATGGCTCAGCATTACAGCAGAGATGAAAAGGTCATCAACTAAAAGCCTGACTGAGTGCTCTCTATTCAGCCGGACTTTTATAACTCCGCCGGGATTACAGAGCACTTCTGATTCGCTTTGATGGTGTCATAATCCTGCACATTTTCTGCATCCACTTGTAAGAATTCAACAGAAAATCACCAATATTTGAGTTTATGTTGAACTGTTGGGATTTTTCAAGCAGTAACTTTAAAAAACTTATTGAGAAAAAAGGGACCAATCAATATTCCTTTCTTTGTGAAGAAATGCTTAAATATCAACTTGTTTTGTTGTTGTTTGTGTCTGGAAAATAAGTTTTTTCCAATAAGCTCGTCTGTTAGAGGTTTTGCCCAATCGTCAGTCACCCAGTGACGGGTCTGAGGGTTTCTTGCATAATTAGACAGTTTTGTCGCACCAACATCAAACAAACTACTGCTGAATTCAACCATTTTCATTTTTCTAATTCTCAGTCCGTCTTTTGGAAAACTATCCATGATCATTGAAACAATGTCCTGCTAATGTTCAGTTCTACTTTAGTTGTGGTTTCTTTGCAGCTTGTTGCACATTCAGTTTAATTACCTTTATATTTGCTGCAAACACGTTATGAAGTCAGGATTCTGATAAAGTGTTTGAAATACTGTGGCGATAGGAAGCTGAGGTGGAAGCATTTCATGCAAGAAATAAGGTTCAAATTAATTTAACGTCCTCAAACAGAGAGATAGAGCTCTGTTACTGCGGCATTTCAGTTCTTACATTTATACCTTACAAGATCACACACACTCCCCCCAGAGGAACCAACCCACCCCCTGCATAAGGAAACTTTCTCACACTTGAACATTCGTTCCTTAAAAATTCAAAAAATATCCACTGGACTTGGTTTTCAAGATTTGAAGACGTTTCTCCACCTCTCCAGGAAGCTTTCTCAATTCAAATGTCTGGATCCGCAGTGAGTTTGAGTCTTATATAGACAAGGCCTCGTATTGCCTGGAGACCTGCAAATGGTAACCGATGAATGGGTCGTTAGTTCCATC
>NW_015151463.1:129889-132756 GCF_000732505.1 Cyprinodon variegatus | reverse complement strand
GCTGCATGCAGTTAGCCTAGCCATTGGGCTAAACCAGGTCCTAGAATAGAGTGAACCGTCTCCATCTGTCTTTGGACTGATGATTCATTTTAATGGACGGCTGATCAGGTCCAAATGGTTTCACCTCCAGCTTCTCTTGGTTAGTTCTCTGTTTAAAGATAATTAGCTGTGCTAGCTTAGTAAACTGGCCCCACCCGCCAGCGGCTAAAATCATTGTTGCCTGCAGTGGTCTAGCCTCGATCAATGCCCAAGGCCCTAGAACTGGCGGGCCAATCACAGCGCAGAGATGTGTTTTGAATTTTTGGATGCAAAGTGGGCGGGGTTTGAGGGCGTGACGACAAAGCTGCGCGACGCTGGAGAAGCACAACAGTAGCATTCACTGCAGCAGCTTTCAATGGAGCACTGCATTGGAAGTTATAAGTTCTCTTTCTGTTGCTGTTGTTTAATAAAAGTAAGTTTTAAGATCATTTGAGGCGAGAATATTATACTTTAAAGCATCACTATATGGAACATTTACAGATTTAATGCGTAATAAAAAAAAAACTATTTCCGTAGTTGAGAGGACAGCAGCAACCGGCGGAACTCCGTGGCTAACGGCAACCAGGGCTAACAGCAGCCCGTCTGCAGCGGCCCTCTCTTGCCATAGCCGTGTGTGAAGGACCGCTGGTTCTGATGGCGAGTTTTTACTCAGCTTTGGAATCAGTTCTGGAAGGATCAGACTTTAGGTTTTAGTTGAAACGTGAGCAGGAAGAGGCTCTACGCTCATTCATTTTTCAGAAGGTCGTATTTGCCGTTTTACCGACAGGCTGTTTGTTTCCACCCCCCTACCAGCTTCCTGTGGCGCTTCCTACGTCAATCAGCTCCTCATTGGTCAGAGCGTTGGCCAATAGGGACGGACATGGTTTGAAAAACAATGGGTTGATCTCACCAACAATCTTCTGATGTCTCGTTCATCGGGGCCAGACTAGATTACACATTTAATCTCACATTTAGTCTGGATTATCAGGCTATAGCTGTGCAGAGCATTTAACATTTAACATTTAACATTTAACCAGAGTCTTTAGGTAAACACTTTCACACCCTAGGGTGGAAATACGTCACCAAACCGACGAAAAACGGAATGACGCTTTACTCGTCATTAAAGATTAAATATCTATCTCAAACATTTAAAAAAATGTATCAATATATTTTCAAATATTAAAAATAAATTTAAAAGTAAGTTAAAAAAAGAAATAGAAAAATTAAAATGACCCTGATTGAGATCTTTTTTGTCTCAATCAGGGTTATTGGGTGGGTGGGGCGGCACCCCAGCGCCCTCTATTGGCCACTGGTTGAGAGAGAAATGGTTTGATGGGTATCTTCCTAAGAACCTGCTCAGTCAGGAGTTCCTGAAGGTCGTGCCGTTAACCTGTCAGTCCAAACTGGAACAGAATCCTTTTGGTAATTCATTTCAGGCTGTTTGTTTAGTCTTCATTTGAATAAATGAGAAGAGCACATTCTGGGTCATAGTGGCCAATTACTTTAAGTCGAGTAGCTGTGGAAGTGGCCTTGAATACTGAGGAAGTCATTACAGTAGAAAAGCTGTTCTGTTTGATCTACAGCTGGAACGTCTGAAGCTAGAATAGAAGAGAAACTTCTAATAATAATATCCTTTATGTTCTCAGGTGAGATCCTGCCTCCTTTTACAGGGACTGTCTGACTCCTTGGAGAAGGAAAGAACCTCCCTTTAACAAAGAATTTGGTCAAAAAAACAAAAACAAAATAATAATAAAATAGGTGTTTAAACATTTATTTTCCCAATTGCCACACGCCTGATGTGGGGGTGGGGGGGGGAGAACACAAGAACCAAATTATCATGGAGGGAGAGTCGGATCAGGAAATATAAATATACAAATATAAAAACAACAAAACATCGACATGGTGCAATAAGAGGGACATTAAAGTCAGAAAGTTTCTGAGCAGAACCTGAAGATGGAAAACCCAAAATGAATTTGCAGGAAATGGGGAGCGGTGGCCCAGTGGTTAGAGCAGAGGACCTGTGCTCTGAGAAGGTTGCAAGTTCAATCCCCACAGCCTCCCCTCTGGGTTCCTGAGCAAGACCCTTAACCCCACGCTGCTCCCCGGGCGCCGCACAATGGCAGCTCACTGCTCCCCAAGGGGAGGGGTTCAATGCAGAGAGGGAATTTCTCCAGTGTGAGATCAGTAAAGTTAATTTATTATTATTATTATTATGCAACCGGCACCATGAGACGAATCACATAAAAGTTACTTCCTAAAAATAAAATATATTTACAGATGAATCATCTGACTGGTCAAGCAGCTTGGAAACATTATTAGGCAGAACTGAAACAGCAATGGGCGTCTCAGGAAGAGGGACTGTTAGAGTCTGAAACCACCAAGATTAAATGTCTGAATCAATAATAAAGAAAACCTTCAGACTGAAACTGTTTTTGATGCTGCAACAAAGTACTTTTAATTTCCTGTGACTTTCTGCATATCTCCTCATGCTCACTGCCAGCAATACGTAAGTGGCGTCTCTTTCCGTTAATTTATAACTGATCCCTTACTAACTTTACTGCTTTTTTGTGAAAAAGTCTTTCCTCCTTAAATAAATATTCTAATCTCATGTTTTCAGTTTTTGTCTGATCACTGAACATTTTATGTAAAATAAAGATAACCTTGGTTACAAAAAAGATGAAACACCTCTCTAAATCAACAATATGAAAAAAGTGATTACCTATCTAATAAACAAGAGACCCGCTTTAAAGATCAACATCAAAAGTCTGAAAACTAGATTCAAAACGAATAAATGGATGGATGGATGATGGATGGATGGATGGATGGATGGATGATGGATGGATGGATGG
>NW_015151463.1:124484-126811 GCF_000732505.1 Cyprinodon variegatus | reverse complement strand
TTTCTCCTCAGTCCTGCAGATGGAGGCCGACTGATTCAGGAGAACTCAGTCCTGTCGGCTTCCTCTGACTAATCTAACTTTATATTCTAGAGGCAACATGGCTGATGATGATCTGCCCCCCCCCCCCCTTACCTTTTAGGATTGCATAATCTTAATATCTTGTGAGTTAGAACAGATTTTCTCCTTTAAATGACATATTTAAGTCGTTCGTCTGACACTTCATACATCATGTTTCAATGTCATCTTCACAAATGACAGCTTGATTATGTTCTCAGCTGCACCGCTGATTTGATGGATGGCTTAAGTATTAAGCATCATTTCTCACAAAACATATTAAAGAAGAGATATAGTCACATTGTGTGTGTTTGCCAGCAGTAGTTTCCATAAAGCAATATCCTGCCTCTTGAAATATATGCTGATAAAAAACATTTAGCCAAAATGAGCTGAGATCTGCTCAGGGCGTAACGCTCTAATTTTTGGATAGTCTGTTTTCTGGAGGCGAACATGAAAGCTCATCAGAAGTCTAGTGCAGATCCTTTTCACCAGGAGGGGTTCACTGACATTAAGAACGTCTATCTGCTTCCACAGCACCAAAGATAGGCGTCAACATCAGTGGTGGAGTTTTCTCCAGGGGGCGCTATAACTTCAAAATAGACATAACCAGGAAAACCAATCAAATGTGTCACACCAGTATATTTACATGAATGCCAACAATCGTTCTAAAATGTTCTGCAAAGTGCTTTAAATGGTTCCTGGCCGTGTTTATCCATGCTGGCTGAGATCCTGCAGGCAGAGCAGGATACAGCGTTATGTAACGCTGCTGGTTAAGCTTCACTACGTTATTTCATTTAGTAAAAACATTTTGGTCAGAACAGAAAAAATGTTTTCAGTTCAAAAATAGCACATCAAACTTTCTTCATTTCTTTATCTTTTAATAAGTTCATTTAAATCATCATCAGAATTTAAGTGCTTATAAAAATGTTTAGGAAAAGTAAAAAAAAAAAAATGCATATCAATGAATGTAGCTACATTTAATTTAGGATCTGCACACGAAACAAGCTGCTGTTTTAACACGGATCCCAAAAACTGTTCCAGATGAAATAAAAACAACAAAATCATCACAACGTTTTCATTAGTTAATCATTTTAACAATCCACCAAAACACACACACATCATCTAAAGGAACTTTACACTGCAAAACTATTCCGAAATACGTAAAAATGTCCTAAATTAAACATATTTCCCTTCAATTTGAGCAGGTAAATGCAATGATTTGCCAATGAAATTAGTATTTTCTATTTAAAATAAGATAAATAAATAATATGCAATTGAAATAAGACAAAGCAACTGTTACCTTCTTGTTTTAAATGTAAATGGTCGTGTTTCATTGGCAAAGTTTCTCACTTACTTCCTCAATTCAAGGCAAAATACCGGTATACTTAAAAAAAAAGTATTCAGATTTAAAATTTTTTGCAGTGTACAGATAGAATTCAATCAAATTGGCTGAAAGTTCCATCAGTGGAAACCCAGCAGATTGTTTAACACTCTTTACTTTGCAGGATGTCTACACAATATTTATATAATATATGAATATATATATTTCTATTCATATGTATGAAGGTTTGACAGGTATATGCCTTCATATAAATATAGAAATATATCCCAGAATGCAATGCAAACCTCGCTACAGGAAGGCTAAATCTTGGAGAGAGAACCTGTTAGTTGTTGGGGTTAAAGGTCAGATCCCATTCACACCCAGGCCCCTCTAGAGTTTATATTGTTTTAATCTAATGCTATTGAGGTGTCAAATCTACAAAATGAGAAATAGAGCGAGGAGAGAAACAGTTGATCTTAAAAGAATTTAACACCTCAGGTGTGAAAACACTCTAAAGATTGTTTTTTAGCTTCTTTCATTTTGTTCTCTTATAAAAGAACCTGAATGTTTTTGTGGCGGTAAACTTGCTAAAGTACTAAGCTGCCATTAATCAGATTCCTGTAACCAATCAGCTGAGGTCATTGAAGTCTTCTATATTGACTCATATCTCCCTGGTTTGTGTGAAAAAGTTCTATATTTCATTTTATTTGTTTCATAACTAAAGGAGAAGTTTCTACATAAATAATCATTGACAACTTTTTAACCTTTACGCTGTCTCCAAATAAACAAAGAAATAACTTTTCAGAAAATTAAGAGCTTTTGCACATGACTCTATATTTTCTATCATCATACTTTAGTTTCAATTCTATTCAGTTTATTTCTATAGCTCCAATTCACATCATGTCATCTCAGGTTAGATCCAGATCATCCAGTCAGATTGATTGAAAGTTTT
>NW_015151463.1:119278-123234 GCF_000732505.1 Cyprinodon variegatus | reverse complement strand
TGAAGAAATACTCTGTAATTCCGATAAAACTTGCTCAATAGCCACGCTAACGCTAGTTTCTTTAGACTGAACTGTGGCGCTTCTCGTTGCGTCACACCTCAACCCGCCTCAAAGCCAACGCTGATTGGACGTTCGTTTGGTGAACGGCTCCAAATTTTCTTTAACGGAGAGTCTCCAGACTGATTAGCGAGTGAAACCTTGAACGCTCGCGAGATCAGGATGGGCTCACCAGGCTAGAGGATTGTGGCTTCATTTACCGATGAACTTAAACTCGTTGGGAAATTAGTTCATTTTTGTAAAATTGAACTATGAACATTTTTATCTGAGTGAACTGAACTCTGAGCTGGTTCCTTTTAATGATAAACTGGAAGAACTTTGCTCTTCTATCGTCTGATTGCTGAATGATTGTATAATATTAGACAGGGAAATAATCCTAACATGGAGCGGTACCCAGAGTCTATAGATTTGTTAATATTAACATGAATAATCTCAGGTGGTGGTGAGAAAATATAAACCCTAACTTGGACTTTAGCATTACAACCTTTAACATCTATCCTGCAAAGAAAAATAAAAAAAATGTTTTTAATTTCACATCATTTTCACTTCATTTAAAATTCGATTACATCATAATTCAATTTAATGTCCAATAGTTTCTTTATGCTCTGAAATATTTGAACTTGAAGTGCTTCCTATATGTTCTTTATTATAATAGAGTCTGATGTTTGTGCTCCTTCTCTCCCTCATAAAGCTGTAATCTTTCTGCACACAGAGTTACTCCTCCTCTTATGACGGTTCCTGCTAAATTATTAAAGCATCTCTGTTTATTTTTGTTTTAACTTGCTGTAATTTGTTACTAAGATGGAGTGATAGCAGAAGCAGAGGAGGAGGTGAGGAAGAGAGCATCTGATGGGCTTTGGGGAGGATAAATAAATAAGTTTTAAACACATTAACAGAGGAAGCTGCTGCTTCCATGTTCCGTTTGGAGCCGATGGCGGCTGAGACCTGAGCGGCATCAGTGGACGAGTCCCGCTGACATCCCGCCATGGCAGGTAGCGGGCGAAAGGCCAGTGGCAGGACCTGCTTGTCACTTAAAGATTTAGAAGTGACACTTGAGCGTTGGAGGACGTGTCAGTCTGTCTTAGTTTTTCTTCATTTCTGAGGTAGGAGCTGTCATGGAAGTGTCTCTATGGCTCTGATCCCAACTAACCCCCCAGGAGTCAGAAAAGATGGCGCAGTAATTGCAGCACATGTAGCGTTCTAACAGAGGCTGGATCTGTCATGTTTCTCACTCCTCACTTGTTTTCATATTTCCTCTGTTTGTCTGCTTTGTTTGACATCATTTATTGGGTTTTTGTGGCGGGTTTAATCTTTGTAAAGCTTATTTTTTTATAGACCATGTTCCTATTTAACCTCTTCAGCCACCTGCTCATTTTGATCTATTTATAGAAAGTGCAAAAACAGTTACATGGTGTTTCATCATCAAAATGGGGCTTTAAAATTTCCAAAACATGTTTCAAATTTTTTTTCCAGAAATACTTTTTGTTTTAAAGCCGTGTAAACAAATGAAATTAGATTTAAAATTCCACCTGACATGTCTGACTCTGCCGCAGTGATGCAACAGCTGGTATTCATTTTTAGCCCCGCCCCCTAATGGCAGGCCGCATTGGAAAGCCTAAAGAGTCTCAGACCTTTCCAACGAGCGGTGGAGCTAATTGAGCGGCCATTTTATGTGCGTAACATAGGCTTGCTGTGTGCGTAAAAACTCTTAGTATATCTGCTTTGAGCTCAGTTTACTTTACGCACGGCGGCTTCCAGTTTGTTCTGCTCCGTGGATCCCGTTTCTGCTCGATTTTCATTTTATTTCAGTAAACCACGATGGCACAGAAGAGGAAAATAACCGATTTGGAAGCTTTGGAGGAAATCTGGCGGACTGGTGACGGTGAAATAGTGGAATCCTCTGATAGCAGCAGCTCGCGTTGTGAGGGATTGTTCCTAATTTAACATACGATGAGAGCAAATGTTTGCTGTGGCTTCATGTTCATCCAGAGGGAGCCATTCCTGCAGAGTCACTGAATGGGTTGAACTGTTTCTGTAAAGTCAGACGCTGCCAGAAAGTTCCAGACGCTGAAGCCAGGAGGCTGCAGAACAGGCAGCAGATGAAGGAAGGCAGGATAATCCACAGGGTGAATTCCAGAGGCGGATCCAGGTTCAGTCCACAGGAGAATCCAACAGGAATCTGAAGACAGGCGGACAAACTAATCAGACAGCGGCAGGCCGGCTAGAAGGTCCAGAAACAGATCAGGATCAGACGTCTATAGTAACACTAGAAAACTCCCGACACCAAGGGCTTACAGTGAGAATAATCTGGCACTGATGGCTGGGAAACAGGCAGCTTAAATAGGAAACCGGAATAGGTGGATCTGATGGGTGATGAGGAACAGGGCAGAGCTTGACAGGTGAATGAAATGAACAATCAAACCAGCCATCAGCTCCTAACAGCAACTCACCCTTTGGATCCAACCACAGCGGCGAGTCTTTGCTCCTCCAGCCGGCCTTCCAGCCTCCCTCATGTTCACCACTTGCCTTTTTGGCCTTTTTCACATGAATTCAGCAGGAACATTTCTGGCCTTTTTGTTTCCTTAAACAGTATCAAACTTTATTCATGTGCCAAACAGATTTTTAAAGAAGATGCAGTGATTTGTATGTGCAGACTTTCATCAGTATATAGAGGATATTGGAAGGACCAAACTGGGAAAATTAAGGATATGAAAATGCAAACATTTACAAATTTTACTCATTAGAAACGCAATCACTGTTTTTTTTTTACTTCCTTTGAATGTTAGTAGCAAACTTAAGAAAGTCTTCCTGGTTGAACAGTGGTGCTTAGATGGAGATAATGACTCACTGAGGCGGTTAGGAGGTAGAGAGAAATGCATGGATAATATTCCAGGGTACTTGAACAACCCCTGCTTGGTCTTTTGGTCAAACATAGACTGTATGATATTTCTGTCTTTATTCTAAGCTGTGCCAGTTAAACTAAACCTCATTAGACGCCTGACAAGACTGATGGAGACGAATCGACAGACAGAATGGAAGAATAGCTTTTGTTGAGACAGAATGTTATAAAGAGTTTAAATATAGAGAGAAAACATAGATAAAAGACCTAATATCTGATTCTATTTTCTATGTAAGTGTATATCCCATAGAAAGGCCATGACAGGCCCCCAAAGGACTCCTGCATCTATGAAGTTCAGCTCTATAGAAGCAACCACTCCTGCTGCAGTCCCTCAGTTCTCCTGTTATCTTTCACATTTTTTAAATAAGCAACTTTAGAGTCGGGATCTTCCAGGACGCTTTCATTCACCAAAGCAGATTCACAGAGTAAAGCTTAGAGATGAATGTGCTTTTCTGCAGGAAACATCCTGAAGTCGTTAGAAAGGAGCTGAGAAGTTCTAGAAAAGGAGCTTCTAGCACAGATGTTCACCTTATTGATTCCCACTGTTTTACCTTCTATTTATGTTTCCTCATTTTATGAGTTTTATAAACTAAATGGTTTTAAAGTCAAACTGATGCGGAGGATTTTAAGCCCATCGCCGCTATGAGGCGCTGTGCGTTATTGTATTTGGTGGGAGGAGCTTGGAAATATCCAGATGATGGCAGCTTGAGGCCTTGTGGCGTCACATGTTCTGAGAGACGACATGATGCATAAATAAAACACAAACTGTCAAACTGATTTCTGCATGTCATACATCTTAATATCTGAAGCTTTTCCTTTGAAGCTGCATGTTTGTGTTGAAATAAATGTTAAATGTGAGCATGTCCTCGGTCTGTGTGGGGGTGTGGGCATGTCCTCGGTCTGTGTGGGGGTGTGAGCATGTCCTCGGTCTGTGTGGGGGTGTGAGCATGTCCTCGGTCTGTTTGGGGGTGTGAGCATGTCCTCGGTCTGTGTGGGGGTG
>NW_015151463.1:108823-118573 GCF_000732505.1 Cyprinodon variegatus | reverse complement strand
CAGCAGGTTATTTAACCGACTAAAATGCTAAATATATCGTCCCACTGATGAGCTGCATGTTTAACAGAAGACCCCATGAAGGACCAGATTATCTGTGAAAGATGAGGAATAACATGTTTGGTCAGTTTAGTGGACATGGAGAGGAACCTGTTTATAGCTTGTACTGGGAAAAACTTTTCAACCATTTGCTCCAGTTAAATAAATGGAGATCGATGGATTTCACTCAGTCGGCGCTTTATTTTATATCTTTGCACAGAGAGAACAGTTCATCATACGACCATTAATGCACCGTAATCAGCCCTGTTCTGATCTGGGCAGCGTTCGTTCCTCATTACTAACAATAATGGAAAACAGTCAGAGTCAAAACTGATTACAGACACTTTGGTTAATCAGTAACATGTTATGAATAATCCTGAGAAAGAATCTAGTTTGTTATGGAAGAAGCTCTGTCTGCTCTACAAACACCATCCTGCAGGGAATTGTTTGGCCTTTCAGGTGAAACAGACTGACTGAAAACTTATAGTGAGTAAAAAGGATAAATTAATATATGAAATAAGAGAAACTAAACTTTCCGACCAGAAGCTACTTTGGCTAAAACTGCTGTAAATAAATCACTTATGGTGAGAAAGAGAATCAATCTGACGACCATCATGTTACGAATCAATAGCAGCTGATTGATCAGGCGCCACTGGGAGCCACTACCGTGCAATTCCATATATGTACGTATATTCCATGTTTTAAGGAGTATAACCAAATATTTATTACTTTATTATTTTCTCCTGTTCAAATTTATATTTTATTTTAAAAACTTCCCCAAAAGTCACTTTTTCATACAGACTATTAAGAATTTCCCTGCTCTTCTTTTCCCTTTTATCCCCTCAGACTTTCAAACTTTCTCTTAAACACACTAACTATATTTTTGGTTCAATTTTTTTAAGCGTTATTGAAAAGATAAATAGCGCTGGTGGGTTTTGTATAAAAATGATCAACATAAGATAGTTAATAGGATCCATAAATACCTGCATCTATAGAAGCTGCCGAGTTTGAGAGGAGAAGAAAAGTCCTGAATTTCAGCAGAACATCTGAACCTTTGATGAACTGTTATCAACCTTTGCTAGGCGGCCGACGGTGCAAAGAGCACAATTATAAATATCATAGTGAATAAAATATTACACCTACCAGAATGAAAGCGATGCACCTTCATTTACGCATCTGCAAAGCTTTTTAAAAAGCTTTATTGGTTCGACGTCCAAATTATGTCCAGATTTTAAAGGACAAATAAGACAAAGATTAATCAAATGCCTCGACTTTAAAGAGTCATTTATCGTATGTGAAGATCTTTATTATTGATCTGCTACTTTGGTTAAAAAAGATTCTAGATTTATGAAGCAGATCCAACAAATCCAAATAAATAACTTAACAATCAATAATTAACTTTAATGCATCACTATAAATATTTTATTTTAGGTTTTCTCTTTTCTTTCAGTTAATTTCTCCAAAGTCTAACAAACTTCATTAATTATTAGAATTTTTGTTCAAACTATGAAGTAAAGTAAAGCTTTTTAAGTAGTTTATGATAAAGTTTAAAGATGAATCTGAAAGTGAAGAGTAATCCACTAACGGATGATTTTGGACTAATTGTTGAGGCTGACGGGTGGAGCTGCTCATGCGCTTCTGTTTCGCTCTTAAAGATGCTGCTTCTTTTACAATCTGTTGGTTTTTTTGTGTTTTTGCAGCTCTCCTTTTAGTTTTGATGATAATATCTCAGAAATGTATGATATATATTTGCTAATATAGGCACAGTTTTAAAACCTTTTTGATCCAAAGTTCTTCACAAATTTATTCTTCTTTTTTTTACCAGAAAACTGTTTTTTTTTTTACATCTTTTTTATTCCCTCTTTTTTTGCTCTGTAACTGTCTGAAAGAAAACTTTTCTGCACCGAACTCTTAAAAGTATGAAGCTGACAATGAGGTGACATCTCTGCAGTCGGAGTGACAGTTTTTCTTAAAAAGAAGCAGAATAAAGTCTAAATTCACTTTTCTTTTCTTTTGAGAGCATCTTTTAAAGGCTGTGTGTGTTCTTGATGACCTTGTTTTCCTCCGTTTTCTCCTTCTTGGTCCTATAGGTCCCCTTACAAAGAAACACACTGATGATTTAAGTGATAGTGACCGCACGGACGATGAAGGTATTTTTCCCCCCAGTGCCAACCTGGTTTGCATGATCAGGGAACCAGATTTCCCTTTTCTCCTCCAATTTTTATCTTCTTTGATTTTCTTACATTTCTTGTCCTTTTTTTGAAAGTAATGGACATTTTCTTTTTGCTCTTTACTTGTAAACTCTTTTTGGGCTGAATGTGTTTTGTCCTTTTCAGCTTGATGTCTTAAAGTACACATGTGTCCCCCCCCTCCCCCCCATTCTTTGATATTAACACTGTAAACCAAATTCTCTGCTTGGATTTGCTGTTTCCTTTACGTTTTCTTTCTTTTTCTATGTTGCATCCCACCAGCAGATAGTTTAGCTATTAACCCCTCAGCTAGACCTCCTGCCACATTTTTGCATGTTTTTTATTTTGCCTAAATGTCGTGTTTAGGGAACTGGCTTTAGTACTTTAAAACTTAAGACTTGTTGAGTTTTAGGCATCAAATGCAACGTTATTCTGTACAGTTTTAATTACTGGTAGATTACAGTATGTTGCTCCGTTTATAGAAAAAAAACAAAACGCTAAAATGCTTAAACTGGGAAAAAAAAATGAAAGTTGTTAATTCCTGGTTCACACAGCAAGACATTTATTCCCATTTTTGACCCAATGCTTCCCAAACGCTCGTATTATTGTGATAATCTGCTGTGTGGCGTTTTAACCCTCTAAGTCATATTTTAAAAATAGTTTTTCTCTGATGCAAACAAATTCAGGGTTTAAGGGGTTAAAGTCAGCTATATAGTCCAATAAAACATTTTTATTCCTTCTTCTTTATTTATCTTCATTCTCCCAAAGAAGCTCAGCGATGTGATTAGAACCCACATCACTGGAAATGACAGCAGGTGGGGGAGGGGCCACAGAGAGCGGAGCAGACAGGAGCTCACAGCGAGCTCTGAGGGGGGGGGTGGGGGGTTGGTGCTGGTTTATGCTCAGAAAGCAGGTCGTCTGCGTGTGTCGCAGTTAACGCAGATATGCCCCGCCCCCTTCTGCAGACACTCTGCTGCACCTCTCTGAAATTGTAGGTAACCGCAGACAGGAGGCCTCTGATTGGTCAGATCTCCATCCGCTCTACTCTATGCGTATTTCCTGTTTGGTTCCTTACCGCCTGGTTTTGTTTGTCTGACCGCCATTGTGGAAAACGACTGCTGAAGATGGAGCAGCTAGCAGAGCGAGGTGAGAACGCTGGGACCCTTTTTCCACCTGGATCCCCGCTCTTTTTGGCCCTCTTGTCCCTCCGTTGTTGCACAAAGTTGTCGCACAAACTTGTCGCACAAATCAGGCCTTAAGGTTAAGCAATCTGTTGGTCAGCTTTCTACTTTCCCAGCTTAAACTCACCCACCTTAATGTTATCATGGAAAAGTTCTGCCCAGATATTGTGTCTAGATCCACAGTCAGAGCAGAGAAACCAGTTTCTGTGCCTGTGATGAACGAAGCAGTTCTGATCTGCTCTGATGGAAGCAGGAATCCCTCCGACCTTAAATCAGGGACATCCATCCTGCTGAATTCTCCCGGTTTCCTGCAAACGGGTTCCCTGCATGCAGAGAAGGACGCAGCTGCTAAAGGTCACATTTAGGAAACATCTCAGCAGTTAAGGCTCCTCTCCCCGCTCCTTTACCCGACGCCTTTTCTCATGTGTAACAATCATTTCTGTTAAACTTAGTCCGTAAAGTATTGCCGTTACTCTTCTTTATCAGCTGTTTAATTACGCTGTTTGCCGTCTGTCTGTAAACCACACACTGCAAGATCCAACCGACAGTTTTAAAACGTTGCTCTGTGAACCAGGCATTAAAATAAATATAAATAAAGGAAAAAAAATTATTATTTGATCAAATTTCACTAAGTAACGAGTCTAAGATGGTTAAAACACATTAAATCCAATTATTTCTATAAAGCTACTAAAATATACTAGAAATTCTCTGCAGGTATTTTCTTTGTTCTGTGATGAAGAACAAAGGAAAGAATAAAGGATCCAAATTTCTTGCTGCCGTATTTATTGGAGGTTAAGCAAACTGCAGATCCTGTAAAAATATAAATAAAATCTTTTTTTCTTCCATTACTATTTGTTCTTCTCCATCTGCTGTTGCAGTTTAAGGCTCACTAAAGGTTTCCATTTCACCTGCAATTTCCAACCTAAAAGCAATCAGAAAAGGAGAAAAAGCTGACGCAGCATCAGAATATGTGCAGAGCTATTTATATGTGGAGCACCGGCAGTAATCCACACATTAGTGAGTTTCTGCATCCAGGATCTGATTCATTTAAACTAGTTTAATGTTTAAAGTCACAGCTGTGGTGAAATTCCCCGTTGTGGGACAATAAAGGCATTTTATTTATTATTTTAAATGTCTGCTCAGCAAATGCTTCCAAATGTGATCTTTAAAGACTTTTACTTTTCTCACAAGCTGCTGCTGCTTTAAAGAGACTTTATGAAATAGAAAGACCTTAAATATAACCAAGATTTTAGCAGCTTTCCTTATTAAATTAGCTGTAATATCAGAACCCTTTATTTGCGTGATTGTTGTAGATGGTAAACTGGTTGTAAAATCATGAGGAAGAGTCGAGGTTCTTAGAACGGCTTCACTGTAGATCTGATGACAGAAGAAAAGCCTCTAAACAGACATTAGATCCAAATAAGACCTGATCCCTTTGATCTGAGCCACCATGCTGTTCTGCTGGGAGCTGAACCCTTTTAAACGCCCACGCTAATGAGGTTAGACAGACCCACACACATTTTAGCAGCAAAATCCAACAAGCTTCAAATATTATCTTGATAAAAGGTTCCTGGAGGACGATTGAACCTTTTAATGGAAAGTAAAATGTGGCTGAGAAACAGTCGGGTCACCTCTGAGAACTTCACCCCTTTTTATCTCCCAGTCTTGACCTTTGGCCCCTGGTAGCACATGAGGGAACATCCCCTGACCTTAACACCGCTTCAGTCCAATGCATGTGGATGTTTGAAATCCTTTTTCTGTTGGGAATGGAGATATATCTGAGAAAGTCCCTGAAAGCTGAGGATTAGCCTAAAGCTGGAGATATGTAGCCTATATAAGGCTGCAGAAGTCAGGACGATGGGTGCTGCTGCGCATGAAAGGACTTAGAAGCTCAGAAACCCAATCATACCACGCATGTAAAATAAAAAACAAAGATATCAATCTTTTTAAGGTGGGGAGCGATCTTTAAAAGGCAAATAATTGGGATTAACGTCCAAGTAGACGTCCTCAGGCTCTGGCCTGCAAACGTAACAATTCGGCTAATTGAAAACATTTTGTTTTATTCAAATTCTCCTTCTGAAATGATATAAAAGCAGCAGAAGCTCACAGTTTGCCACCTTCTCTACCAGAGACATTAAACATTCCCTGGTCTTCCAATACGTCTTATTAGTTTGTTTTTCAACTGTTTTACATAAAGACCTCTTAGATTGGTAATCATAGCTGTTAAACATGGATTCACTTGGATTCTCTGGTTTTTCTCCTGCATAGCCTTTAAAATCTCTGAAAAGATTAAATCAGTTTGGAGAATCTTGCTTAGACTAAACTTTTGCTCGATCATTTTCAAGTGACTTTAATCCAAAATTAGTTCTTTGTGAAGCAGAATGGAGCCCTACTTTATAAATCCACAATGATCATTCTAACAAACACATAGTTAATTATATTAAGGTAGCTGAAAAAGAACTGCTCGTAAAATTTTAAGATACCAAAAAAACCCTTTTGATGAAAACCATGAGTTAAAGGCATAGTGGAGGATTTTAGCGATTTTATTGACAGGACCCGCCCTCTCCAGTTAAAAAAAATGCACATGCACAACCCTGTACCCGCTCCTGAGAGGCAATGCAGATTAAACGTGTGTGAGAGCGTGCACGAGCCCATTTCTCCTCGTGCACGAGCCCATTTCTCCTCGTGCACGAGCCCATTTCTTCTCGTGCACAATTGGATAGATGATCACTGCTTTTTGCTCCGTTGGTCACGTAACTCCTCCTCCAACGCGCGGTGCCTGCGCCATCTTTGTTTTTAGTCGCCGCTGTTGGGTAGCGACAGCCTATGGCGACAGGGGGCCGCTGGGACAGCAAATCCCATAATGCTTTGCAAGGACAGCTCTCCATGCAATGCATTCTGGGATATATCTGCCTCTTCTTTTCGTCCACTTCGTAGACGCTATTTCTCTTCCGACCCTCGGCCATTTTCAAAGAACCGCGATAAGAAAGGTGAGCTTCAATGACTGTCTGAAATCGTAGCTCACCACAGATATACGCCTGGAAGTGGGCAGAAAAAGATCGCTAACGGGGCGAGCGGGTAGGACGGCCTTACGTAAACACATCACCAGAATGATTGACAGTTAGGAGGACCAATGATTGAGATGATCCACCTGGAAATAAAAGATCCTCCTCTATAGTTTTAAACAAAGTAGAAGAAAAGTTGTTCTGTAAATGTTTTAAGGATTGTAACCAGTCTGCAGGTAGAGCATCAAAAACACATAAAGGATTAACGGTAACAAGAAAAAGCAAACAGAAGGCAATTTAATAAAAATATTAAACCGACTGATCTTAAAGTTTAGGAGCGTTGGCTGGAATCAAAACTCCAAATGACAAAACGAACTCGCTAAAAACTCTTAAACTATAACATTTAATGAAACTGAGGTCTTTGCTCTGCAGCCTTTAGATATAATTCTGCTTCCAAACATTGAGTTTTCCTGTTTGTTTGACTCGTTAAAAGTTAAAAGTTTAAATGCTCAGGACCCCAGAGCTCCAGGACCAGAGTAGAGAAACTACAGGTTGGTTGGTTTCCTGTAGGATGGAGGGAAAGTCAACCTGTTTCCTTAACAAAGGGAATCTAGTCTGGAACAGTTTTTGTAAACTTGCTTTCCATCTTTTACTGAATGTTTTAAAATGTTGTAGAAATATCTCTAGTAGAACCTCTTTGTCATTCCTGCACAGCTGGAATCCATCAAGACCGACCAGATTCATTTCCATCTTGACAAATAATACATTTTTATTCCAGATTTTACCCTCTAATGCTGGATGGTCTTTGAAAGGTCTAAAGACCTTTGCAGGCGCTGCAGGTTCTGTCCGACATCGAATGCTTATTAGGCTGCAAGAAGCGGTTTATGGAAAGCCCACTAAACTCTCTGTTGGCTAACAGATTAAAAAATGCATAAAGTCTACAAACTTTTATGTATCACAAACCTGTGAATATTTAATGAGATCTAGAACCACTAACTGAGTCCAACGTCTGCAGCTCCAGGTTGCAGCAGGAGGTCTTGGTTGTGCAGCAAAGCAGTCGTTTCATGTTTAAAGACAGAAAGCCTTCCTGTCTCCCCCCTCAGGGCTAAAGGTGAGCAGAAAGTGGAATTAAATACAGAAGAACATTTTCAGACTTTGATCAGCAAACAAACAGATAGTTTGAGTTGAAATGCACATCATATTTTTTTATTTCCTCCTGGAATCAGAACTTTTAATCTGGCATTAATCCTGAAACATTCCAGGTTCTGTTAACTGAGGAAATAAGATGTGATGCTGTGGATTCCTCTCTTTATTATTATTGGGAAGCGAATGCAGCCAGACGATAGGAATATCAAAAAGAGAAAAAAAATCTTGTTAGTCTTGTTGGTTTGATAAGTCTTCTACATGAGCAGATGAAGAGGATACTAAAGCTGTTGCTGCAGCCTGCGGGCATCTCTCCGGGTTTGCTTTGAGAAATCTAAAGCTCCTGAAGGTCTTTGATCATATCCTCATACCTGAGGAAAAAAAAAATCTGCTTCATGATGTTATGCTACTATTCCTCAGACGGCTCCCATACTTATTTCAGGAAAGTCTGAATAGCTGAAGCACTCGGAGATTACGTCTCATTTCCCTTTACATCCCAAACTATCCTGGTTGGAGGATAAACAGAAAATAGAAGGAGAAGAATATCAACATATTCTAGCTTTGAAATAAAAATCAACATCATTAAGTGATTTTATGAACAACCATGAAACTTTCCACCTGCTAATTGAAAAGTTATGAGAACGAGGAGCTTCTGAGGATCGTTTTGGCTCTCAGACCTGCAGAGGCAGCCAATCAAAACATGCCAGGAAGCATATAGGGAAGAAAAATAAATACATTTAAAGTGAACGTCTTACAGTTTGTGGGCACAGTGTGTTCTGTTGACACTGGAGCTTCTCCCAGTTTCTAAATCCAGGTACATGCAGGTAAATCCATCAATGCAGTTTTGCTTTAACTTCATATTTCTTCCACTCGCTAAAACTGTTCTGCTAAACTTGATTAATACCAGAAATTACACCTAGAACAAATTTATAAGGAATAAACAATTAGGATATGTTGCGTTTTGGTAAATTTCTAACCAAACTCTTAAAATAAAAGCTTTTTATATTAATCACCTTCTTCATGCTTTGTGTCAGCTGTGTTTGCAGCTTTTTACAACGACTTCACATGTAGCTTATGTTCAAAACAGATGCTGGTTAGAAAATGAAAAATTCCCTTTCATTAAAAAGGAAAACATAATCTTAACTTGAGTCATCCCCGTTCCTAATGTTTCCTTCAAAATAAAAGTCTTAAGTGTTCAAGTCATTTGGGTGCAATCGACTCTGCAGTCCCATCAGGACCACATTAAAAGGACTTATGTGAAAAATAAAAGCAGCTGAGATCTGCATCGTGATGTTAGCTAAACTTAGATGATACCTTCGCCATGACTTCTCGGTCGGCTGCTGATAATGCAGATAGAGTCCGTGTTTAACAGCCACTAACTGTGCAAGAAGAGTTGATTTAGGTGATAATGAAAACAGAAAGGAAGAAATAGATTTAGGATGCAAACCAGTTATTTTTAAAAATGGAGCTTGATGCTCATAATTAGGAGCCAAAACTTCACAGATTTTGCCAAAAAATCTCACTGCATGTTGCAAAAACCGTCTGTCTTTTAGCAACACTAAGGTGGACAGGCTTTTATTTCCAAACAGAGGAAGAAACCTGAGATTTTCTGCTCTGATTATAGAAAAACTTTCATGATTCAAAAATCACACAAATAATTGATTTTTTCCTTAACTAATTTTCTATGTCTGCGGACTCTGATGATTAATCTCCAATCTTCATGCCTTATGCACCACCATCCTGCTATCAACCACAGCAACAATGAGTCATTTATTCATGTCTATTTTCATATATCTATAATTCCCTTCTTTCACTCAGAACAGCTTTAACCATGCTGAGGATCTTCCTGCTGTAGATCTAAAAGTTTTTATGGCCTTGGTGTCATTGCATGCAGATTACAGCATTATGATTGTAATCTAAGATCATCTATTATTTAAAGCATGTAAAGATGTCTAAAAATAGCACAGGCCAAAGTCTTCATCACCGCTTCCATGGTTCATCTGTTAGACTGTAATGGTGCGCTCCACCAAAGGCGTCAGACCTACCGGTTAACATGCAGGTCACTGGGAGACGTCCAGCATCCAGAGCATTCAGAGCATTCAGAGCATCCAGAGCATTCAGAGCATTCAGAGCATTCAGAGCATCCAGAGCATCCAGAGCATTCAGAGCATTCAGAGCATCCAGAGCATTCAGAGC
>NW_015151463.1:101661-108160 GCF_000732505.1 Cyprinodon variegatus | reverse complement strand
GTTTGAAGCCTTTTTGATGTTCAAACTCGTCTGGTTTAAATGCACTAAACTGTAAATTAGTGCATTTGCTGCAAACTGTAAATGGTCAGAATGCTATAATCTGGTTATTCAATCGTTGCAAATTGAATATTTTGGAAATCTGGATAAATTTTTAAAGCAGGAAAAAAAAAACATATTTATATTTTCCCCCAACAAGCTTAAGGTTATCCGCATTATTAATAATCATCATTTTATCTATAGATAATAATGAATGACATGGTGAGAAATGTTGTTTATCTCAAGGTTCGCTTCCATCATCAATCTTATAATAACTTCTATTATTTAGATAGATTAAACTTTAAGCTTAATGATCCCAAAGTGTGAACTATAAAAGGCAAAGATAATAAATATGTAACTATTATGGAAATAGTAACTTAAGTGGCGCTATAACTCACCACCATCTTCCTCCATTGGTTATCATTAGCATCACTGCTACTATTGACATCATCAGCGTCTGTGTTTACTGCCGTCTACACTGTCAACATTGTTATGGCTAAATTCATTTGTATAATGGCTTTAATTATGCTTATCATCGCCACCATAACAGCTATTATCATCCTCATTACTGTCACTCATCACTTCCATCATCAAGGCTTCAGGATTTCATTACTGGAGCCTGAAGCTCATCATTACAAATACATGTCTGAGTACGACTTATTCACTCATAGCATCACTGCAGCAAACACAAAGTTCAGAGTTTCTAGAACTGAAATGACCTCAATGACAAGTTTGAAAAATAGCCTTTAAACTACAAAGTACAAAAAACAAAAAAAAAATAAAATCTTTTTTCTTTCTTTTGTCTGAAATTCCTGGAAAACTTTAGATTTTTGATGAGCTTCTGGAATAAAGATAAATATACTGAATAAAAAAACTCAAAACAAGTGTAAAAATGGTTAGTGATGTCAGAATATTTAATATAAAAAGAATAAAACTAAAACGCAGAGCAGCATTTATTCCTTTTTGAGGTTAGCTGGAAAGTTATTACCGTTTATTCCTCTGGAAATATAAAAAGTCTGTGATGCACAGAAACATTCGCTGAAACTGACGAAGGGAAGTTCTCAAAAAGATTAAATCTATGAAATATATTTTGGAAAGAATATTTGAAAAACTTTGTGAAAAACCTTTACAGTTATGAAGTCAGATTAATGGCACAGATGGAGCCCAAGATGCTCCTTTACTCGATGCTTTAAAGACTCTCAGTCAGTCACTTAATGGCGACTAAAGAAAAAGGTTGGAACAAAAACGGAAGCAAAGTCACAGAAATCTGTTGAACTTCTCAGTGGGAGCAGTTTTCCTCGCTTGCTTCATTTTTAATTCCCTCTAGAATCACTGATGACTCTGTGGCCTAAATCCCTCTGATAACGCATCAGTGTTAGAGACCAAACACGCTTCCTCATCTTCCCATGGAGATCGTTAGGAAGCAAGATGAAACGCTCATTTCTGGCCAACCTGAGATCAAAGTCGATCCTTGTTTTGAAAGTCGGCTTTTAAAGACGTCGTTAGATCTCTGGGATTCCTGTTTATATCGGAGCTAAAACTTCCCAATAAAGACGCTTTGTTTGATTGTTGTGAAGCAAAACATCCCATTTTCAGGGTCCAGTTCTGATGGTCTCTGTCTATTCTAGAATTTCTATAATCCAGAGATGTGAGGACGGGATGACCTGTTTAACCCTGCAGTGCAGATAGAGTCGCTGCTAACAAACCACCGCCTGCGTTCTTCTCTGTCATCATTCATTTACTTCCTGCAACATCGGGATCCAAGCAAAGTAGAAAAACCTCTTTAAGTTTTTAATTAGATTTAAATGTATAAATAAAGCAGGTAGTAGCCGTAGGTAGTTTGGATTTCAATGAAACTCAGCAAATAAAAACACATTTAAGGTAAAAAAATGACATAAAACACAAATATTAAAATGTGGACTAATGAAGGAATATTTATTACCTGCTTAAAGGGTTAGAGTTATGAAAAAAAATCTTTAAATCTGATAAGTAGGCCTCATTGAAAGCTTTACTTATTTAGAAAAAGGAAATCTATTGGAGCAAAGCAAAGAAATAAATAAAAATATAAAACCAGCTAAACGCAGCCCAGTGGATGTAAATACATTTATTAAATTCAGCTGCACATTAATCATTAAAATTAGTCCAACCTTGCATTGGTCATAATCTGACCCTCCAGCTGTAAAAAATAAAACTCATAGTAACAAAGGTAAATATATTATATAAATAGAGTAAAGTCCTTCTATATTCCAGATCTTCATCTTTTATTATTATTCAATCAAACTATTTAATCAGCCTTTTAAGGATTTCTCATTCGTAATTCCATGAACATATTTTTATAATCTAGTCAGATTCATTTAAAATTTTAACCTTGGAATTCAAACCACATTCTGTCCAACTGGAAAAACTCGCTTATTTTAATTGTGTTAAAAATAAGGATTAAAACCATAAAGTAAAATCGATTTCTAAATATTTCCTTTTTTTTTTGTTGCTTTTATTATATTAGATTAGCTTAATATGGTTTTAATCCTTATTTTTAACACAATTTAAAGAAAGCCTCCGTCTACATAGCAGTTTAAAGGACCGTTTTTATTGTTTTTATTGTTGTTTTCTGTGTTTTAATGGGAAGAACTGGGAATGCACCAGTTGCTCCAGTTAATCCCTGGCAAACCGTTTTCCTCCCGGCTGCCAGGGATTATCTAGATTTAATGCAACGTCTCCAAATCATCCATCCTTCAGACATCGATTGTTTTCTCTGTTCAAACGTCAAGGAGAGGAATTTAATTGGCCGAAAGACTGACGATGTAAAAAATACAAAAAAATATAAATAATCAAAGGAAAAAATAAAGTAAGCATTAAAATTCAACCTGAAGGATCTATGTCCTCATTTAGTATGAAAATGCTGATTAAATCTTTTAAACATTAATTTCAACAGGACTTTATAACAATATTTAGTCTAGAAATGTTGTTTTATTTAAAAACAAAATGCTTCTTCGTCTCATTAAAAGAATTGAAAGCTTTTATATTGAATAAAAAAATGTCTAATGAAACATTTCTAGCAGAAAACCCAAATTCACCTCATTGAAATACAAAATATCGTATTTTAATTTTCTATTTTTAATCCTTACCTACAGCTGTATAGATGAATAGAGGAATTACATATGAGGCGGTTTACATTATTTCATTTATATTAAAATGAGCCAGAAGATGTCTTTGATTAAAAAAAGGTCCAATCCCAGCATGGATTCTTAAAACCAATGTTTCACAGATTAAATGCAGCATTTCTGCTTCAGCTTGATATGACAGCTGAGATTGCTGCTCCTGCCGACTGACAGTCAATCTCCTGGACTAGAATCAAACGTCCTCCTTTAACGAGGCTGTTTCATTAACACAGCAAATATGTTAAAGCGGTGGAGTGAATAAACCAGCGTCCAGCAGTAAACTGAGGGAACAGAAATGATCAATTTGATGCCTGAAGCTAACAAGCTTATTCTAAAGCCAGTCTGCCCGGATTATTCTGCAGGAATAAAAGTAAAAACAGCAGCAGAAGCCGACAAATGTCATCACGGCCTGTCACCTTCAATCTGTCGCCTAATCAGTCCTTCCTCCTCTTCCTCCTCCAGATATTAGGGAGAGCGGGAGCCCCAAGCCGGTGATGGTTTTTATCCATGGAGGTTCTTACATGGAAGGAACTGGGAATATGTTTGACGGCAGCATCCTGGCCAGCTATGGAAACGTCATCGTCATAACCGTCAACTACCGCCTGGGCGTCCTCGGTAAGCAGCTCTGATACCTTCACCTCTTCCTTCCTTCCTTCCTTCCTTCCTTCCTTCCTTCCTTCCTTCCTTCCTTCCTTCCTGCTGACGAGCATAGCTCTGTTTTTGTTGTTTGTATTTACCCTGTGATAATCTGATATGTGCGGATGACGTCTCGTCGCTCTCCTCTGACTGACGGCTGCTGTGTTGAGGTTTCTAATTTGATCGACCCAAACCACAGAAGATGGTTGAATATTTGACTCCACGCCAGTGAACGGTTGTGGGCGTGATGCCATCCAGCCTCTGTTATTGCTGATTTAATACTAAGGAATTGCTGGATTTTCTGTCTACAGCGGATGATGATTAGATGAGGTTTAACCGCATCAACATTGATGCTGGTTTGTGTTTCTATTTTTGCTCTGAATGACATATTTGCTGCAAATGAACCGTTTTTCACTGTAATCATTGAAGGCTGTCCCACATTTTTCCTCCTCAATCCTTTTATTTTATGGTTTTATAATCAGCGGCTTTTGATCTAGAAATGTAATTTCTGACTCTGTGTTTTTTATATTTTCTCCTTTCCTCTCATTGGTCGGTTTAAGGATTCCTTTTCTGTTGTGTGTCTCTCTATGGTCTCCAGAGGGCAGGTATTTATTGCCTATATGATGAGAGCAATCTCTCCTCCATCCCGTGTTAAATCCGATCACGCTGCGGTTTGTTGGAACGGGAGGAAATTATCTCATTTTCATGTTTGGTTGCTGAACTTTCAGGCTTTTCTGATTAAACTGGACTAGATTATGGATCGAGGCCAAAATCCAATAAGATTCTGTCTCTGCATATTTGTCTCTAATTGTACATCTATAGATCTATGTGTGAAGAATGGGCGTGGACATGCCTGACTCCTCCCACAGTAAATAAGCAGAATAAGTCAAATATTAATGTTAATGAATAAATTTTCTCTTATTTCCCACTGATTCCTTTTAACGTTGATTCTTCAGTCAGTCTGTGTTCATAAAACACGTCATTTGAAAAGATCTGCAGCATATAAAGATAAATCCAAAAACTAAGAAAACAATGAATAACTTTTAAATTATTTTCACCCAAAAACAAATCTGTCTTAAAGCTGCAGCTTTTCCATTTAAAGTAAAATCCTCCACATGGAGGAGTTTTAAAATAGAAGAAATAATCTGCACTTAAAATATGATAACAAAGATGTTTTCTGGTATATTTAATGTCCTTTATTGAGATTTTTAACTAACTATAATACATTTGTTGTAATTGTAGTTGATTAAGGAAGATGAGCCACAGTCAGTAAAATGAACATAGATTTAAATTTATCTCCAAAAGATTCAGAGATTTTTGTAATTAACATAATTTATTACTTTGCAGGAATCTGATCACATAAATTGACTGAATAATTATTTCCATTAACAGAATCATGATCTTTTTTTAACAGCACATTTAATTGCTTTTTTGCTAATAAAAAAAACAGAACAGATTAAGAAGAAGGTTTAGATAGAGCTATGGATTATAGATTATTATGCAGTTTTTCTAAAAAATCAACCTTTGGGAAAATAAATGAATATTTTAGTTTATCAGATTTAAACCCTTAACAAAAAGTTTTTTCTAAAGAAATAATAATCTAAACATAGAAAGTTTGATTTTTTTCCAGCACATTCTAATGAGAAATGTTTAATAATGCATGAAACTCGTTACCAACCATCACCTTCATGACGGAGTCACATTAGTTTTATTTTCCATGTTATAAACCCTGATTCAGACAAAGGAGGATAAACTTTGCTTTTTCTAGATGCATTTAAAGACCAAATTAAATGTGATTAAAGTGCTTAAAATATTGACCCCCCCCCCCCACACACACTTCCTTTCTTTCTCATTTTGCTCTGATGTCCAAACTGAAGGTGCTGCCGGCCGCCCTGATCAACATGGCGTCTCTCCTTACATCAGACCGTTAGCATGTTTAGCCTCATGTGTGCGAATGTGTGCGACGATTTAACTTGTAGTCGGTTACTGTGGTGAGTTTTTTAGGGTCGCTTTGGTCCGACATCCATATTAGGAAGAAATGAAGAACCTGTCAGTGATTAAAGTTGCATTTAGTTTTGCCTTTAAAAGTTTGAACTAATAGTTTATTTTCCTGGCAGCCATGTTTGATTTTAAATGATGGTGAAAAACCTTTGGTTGATCAGTTTGATCTAAAAAGAGACGTTTTTCCTTCTATTCAGAGGAGGATGGAGAACCCAGACTAACTAACAACTAACAGGGTAACATAAGTTCTGAGTAACTCATGAAAACGTCTGATTCACTGTTCATAAAGATGTGGTCACATGCTCATCAGGAGGCCAAGCCATCTTAGAGGTGGGACTAAAAAAACATGTGACTGGGAACGGTCTGAACCAATGGGACCAGTTTGCGTACTGGGTTGTATTCATTCAAAATGTTTTTTGTTTTTGGCTGATATGGTTAAAAAAGCCGTTGGTTTAAAACTCTGCATTGTTTCAGACGTACGACTAATGACTCAAACATGGAATATCTAATAAATCTACATCGTGACTATTTTACGGACGCTCCTCTCAGACATGTCTGCTTCTATGGTTCTATGGTCCAGTCCGCCGGGGAGGTTTCCGTTGGTTACGGTGTGCGTTCAGCATCAACCATCCACCTACAGCAGCACCTGTTTGCAACATGCTGCTCTG
>NW_015151463.1:97319-98691 GCF_000732505.1 Cyprinodon variegatus | reverse complement strand
AGGCTTCCATCCATCCATCCATCTTATTCCTCAGGCTCATGGTGGATCTGCTTCCTGCCTCCAGCAGCAGGTTCCAGGGTTCCCCGCCCCCCCATCGCAGGCCAACATAGAGACGTAGACACCTACAGCCATGCACGATTGAGGAGAATATAGAGAAACTAATTAAGATAATCGCATTTTTGGACTGTGGGAGGAAGTCAGGGTACCTAGAGAGAACCCACGCATGCTCAGGGAGAACATGCAACCTCCTTGCAGAAAGAACCCAGGACGGGAATCAAACCAAGAACCTTCTTGCTGCCAGGCAGCAGTGCTATAAACCTTTTAAAGTGAAACAAAGAGGAAAAAGTTTAGTTGTTTTCAGCTTGTTTCTTCAATCTGCTGTAAATTATTAATTCATGTTCTTGTTTGAGAGGCTCTGCCTTTGAATCAGGCCTTTTCCTCATTACTTTCCTTTGGAAATATGACTTCCTCTCTTATTGAACTCCCTTCCTGTTCGCTCTTCTCTCTAATTGCGCTGGCTTTGACCTGCTGCCTGGATGTTTGGGGCCGTTACTTTCAAGCTGATTAATTCCTTTCTTCCTGGAACAAATACCATAATGATTTACGCTCACCGCTCTATCCCCTCCTCACTAACCTGCACACTTCTCTCTTCTACAAATAACACACTTAGAAATAATAACTTTCACAACTATTTGAAGAAAACAGAGATGCACATCAGCTAATATCACTTGAAGACGTTAGAAAAACCTTCTAAAGACTCCAGACTCTCACTGATAGACGGCATGATGTATTTTTTACGTTTAATCTAAAGTTTCAGAAGATGTTGAGTTTAGCATGCTGTTATTTCTCAGAGTTTGCCCCCCAGGCCATTTCTTCACTAGGCTTTAAAATATGTGTGTACTTGCCTTAAATGAATCAGCCGGAGACCTTTAGATCTGGGCCTTCCCTGCTCTACAACATTTCATGTGGAACTGTGGAGCCAGGGGAGCCTTGATCAGTAGGCTGGCTGCGTTCACAGCTTCTGCTGTTTGCAGCAGTCCTCTCCTCACTGCAGACAAACACTGCAAAACATTTTACAACTCCTCCCATTTTTAACCAACTTCATGCTTTATCTATGTTTACAATTCTGCTTCTGGGCATCGAGAGAATGATGGCGAGCAAGGCCAGGTCTGATAGGAAGAGATCTGCTTATGATTATCATCGCTTATGATTTACTAGAAATAGAAATATCTCATGAGGAATAATACACTGCAAAAACGATCTAGAAATAAGTAAAATTAAGTGCATTCACTCTAATATGCACTTGAAATAAGACAATGCAATTGTGTTTTCTTATTTTAAGTGTAAATTGTCTTGTTCCATTGGCAAAATT
>NW_015151463.1:91811-96625 GCF_000732505.1 Cyprinodon variegatus | reverse complement strand
GGCAGCAGAATGATTGGCAGCGTTTGGTTAACTGGATGCATCTGGTAACAGATGGCTGTCTGGACATCCTCTGCTGCAGCAGAACCTGTTTCACCTCACAGCTAGAATAACCACTACGCACATTTCAGTCATTCCTGCCCAGAATCAGCTGCTGTTACAAACGCTTCCTAAAATTAATCCAGCTTTATTCAACTGTTTGGTTCTTTTCTTAGGCCCTGAAAACAGGTTTTAGTTCTAACTAAACCCTCATGAACCCTTCCATGGTTGCAGGAGGAAGATTTCATCTCAGGGAGGCATGGAGACTCACAGGACAAACTGGAAATGTGGATTATGACAGTGGAAGGAAACTGGATCGAGGAAAAGATCTTTTAATCTGACAATAATGATAAAAAGCCTCATTTTATTCGGCAGCTCAACATTCATGTTGCTTCCACAACCGTAGGCGACCACCGCCCCGATGCATGAACCAGAAAAACTGAACAAGAAGGCAGTTCAGTAAAATCTGAGATGTTTTTGTTTTGAAGCTTCAGATCTGAAACTGATTTTGTTCAAATGATTAATTCAGGATGAAATTCTTTAGTCGTTATCTAAGGATATGTATAAATCAACAAAGTTGGTATCCTGCTATTACTGGGATTTAATTTAGTTTTTATATATATATATTTTTTTGTGGTTGCATCAAAAAATGCTGCCCTGATGCTTTTAAGGCGGCGGGGTTCCGAGGGGCCGAATGATTGCTGGAAGCTGGGATGGAGCTGATTATCCTGGTAGGAGACCAGAGGGGCACATGAAACAAAAAGATCAGCAAGTGAACGCACCTCCATGTAAACAGCGTGAGCAGAAGCCCAGCGAGGCTGTTATTTATTGATCAAAGCCTTCGCTCTGCTGCTTCAGCCAAGGGTTGCAAGCTGCCGTTCATGTCTGCATGTGTGTAATGAGGTTAGTACAGCAGTCGTACAGATGTCGGGGGGGGGGGCTTCCGCTCCCTGAATGGTGGATGCTGGTATCTCCAAACCCTGAGAAGATTACCTTCAGATTCTCTCTTTTAGGTTTTTGCATCATTCTCTTGGTTTAATTGCTGACTTTGCTGCTCAGTTGGGGTTCTGAAGCGTTCAGCTGCTCAGGCCGTCAGCCTCGCCGCGGATCCCTCAGGGAACTCCACCGACTATCTACTGGCACTGAATAAAACCATCGCCAACAAGCCATAAAGAAGACAAAGCGAGCGGCGGACAGAACGATGAAGAGAAAATGTGATTTAAGACACAATGGGGTTGTCCGCCCGGCAGGACAAAAGCCATCTGATTGGTTATCAGTGTGACTCACAAATCTGCCAATGCCATATTTTTAGAGGTCAGACATCAAGCAGGCAGAGAGGGGGGGGGGCGCTTTATGTAGCTCAGAACGTGTCAGACTTCTGCTGTCAGTTCAGCTCATATCTGCTGATGATACTGACAACATGCTGAACTCAAGCTTTATTGTTATTCCTCAATGTTTGGGTTGCTGTAGTTTGAGGCTGTTTACTGAAGGACTAGTTTTCCTGGCATCAGTTCAGCCGTTTGAACGACGCAGGCGTCCAGGTGTCACCAGGCTGCTGTGTCCTTTATGTTGTAGCTCTGAAAGCGTCGGTTGGGAGGTCGGAGTGATGGATGAGCTCGCCGCTGACTTTCACAAAGGAGAATGGAATCGCAATAAATATTTGCCTTGTAAAAAGCTGCAATGCTTTTACCGTTTTCACTCTAATTTCATGAAGTTTGACACTTTTTTAGCTTTTAAATCATAGAAACACCAATAGATGAAAGAGAATAATCTCATTTCACATCCTTTAGATCTAACATCACTGACATCATGAGATGTTTATGGTACGTATAGAAACCTTCCACAGATGGTTTTTTTAATAAAACATAAAATAATAATACTTAAACCAGAAAAAGCTTTATAGTCAAGTAGTTTTTTATTAGTAAAGGAAATATTCTTTGGTGATGAGGTGCAACAGTTAGATAAACATTGTTTACATGAAAACATCTGGAACTCTAGAGATTAGAAAGCAAATTAAAACCTTAATGGAATAAATGTTCAACATTTTGCAATAAAGGAAGATTGATGGAAGATATAAAATACATGAAAATATGAAGTTGGTTGAATAGTATTTACTTGCAGATATCTCCCCATCGTTGCAGCAGGAAGGAGTCAGTGAGCGACTGTGGGCGTGGCTAATAAGGGGAGGTGTCTGTGTGATGCAATGATCCTGATGGAGCGCGGCCTCCTGACACAGGAACGCTTTGTGCTCCGGGTGGGAGGAGTCAGCTGCAATCTTCACTTCCTGAAAAGATGGAAGACTGCACCTGATCATCCGCACTCCAGCCGTAGCGTGGCAGATGGAGGCGGAGTCAGTGATGGCGGAGTACAAGTGCACCATCATGGCCTTTAGCAGCTGCAGGAAATTCATCATTTCATGATGGGAGGCGATGGAAGGAGCAGCGCTTTGTGCTCTAAGAAGGTTGCAAAGAGCCGCTTCCATCCCCACAGCCTCCCATCTGGGTCCCTGAGCAAGACCCTGAACCCCACACTGCTCCCTGGGCGCCGCACAATGGCTGCTCCCCAAGGGGAGGGGTTAAATGCAGAGGTACATTTCCCCAGTGTGAGATTATGATGTTCAGGTATTATTAATTATTAATATTATTTCTTTAAAGCTTTCCTGGTGGGTGAGGAGATCCTCCGCTCCCACAGGAGCTCCTGAGTGATGCTGATGTCCAGGAGGTGGAAGGAAACTGGCGTGGATCAGGAGGAGGGGGGGCAGCTGATCTAAAATCTTATTGTCTAATTTAACACTAATGTCTTTCTCCAAAAAACAGAGAGAATAGAAACGATGCAAATGTTTCTGTGATTGAAAACTCAAAGGTTTAGTAATAAAATGTAAAGTGAGAAAAACTCCGCCTCCCTCTTCATCCAGGCAAGTTGAGCTGAACTTCTATTCATAGCAGCGACTCTATGATAGACTTTGCATTAACGCGCTGATCCTATCTTCTTTTTGTCTTCGCTTTGCTCTATTCACCATTCCTACCATCGCTCTGCAGAAATAGTCTATTTTCCACAATCCATCTGCCATATTGCCTTCTTGCTTTGTTCTGAAACAAATCCCATAATCCTCTCAAAGGTCAGCCTTCTCTTTTCTTGCCTGTGCAGCTCTCAGCGCTCGCCATGTATTCATTTGTTTTTCCCCTGATGGAAACAATCGAACAATATGGCAGATAAAAGAGGAGGAGGAGGTGGACGAGACGCTGGGAGATCCTGTTGGTTCTGCTTTGGCTTCTTTTTCTTTTCACTCACTTTCATTCAGATGAATTATTTATTGGCTTAAAAAGTGATGTCAAAAGCCAACAATTAGTGGTGTCTGCATTGTCAGTGTAAAGGTTTGTTTAGTGCTTGGTTCATGAAGCTGAATGATGTTTTTAAGGCAGGGATGGTGCTGGAAAAGCGGCTTTGGTGAATTAAAGCAGGTTTGTGAAATTACCTGAGGATGTTTTGGGTAACATACGCTTTGCAACTGGAACACGTGTTGGAAGCAGCAGCAGTCAGCAGGGGGGGGGGCACAGCCTGCAGCCGCCGTAGAAATAGACCCAAGCAGAGGCTGAATGACAGGCAGCGGGGCACACAGCCATCATTGAAAACTAAACGGCTGATTTGCATGTGGAACATACATCTGCAGCGTATCGCTAATTACACAAACCCTATCAGCCACTTAATCATTAATCAATATTAATATGCATGATTATTAATATTTCTGTTTCCCTCTAACGCTGCTGCACTGCAGGGCCCCACTTACTTGTGTTTACATCAGCATCAATCTTCATTATACATCTTCTATTAATTAAGCGTCTCCACTTTCCGTCTCTGCAGACGCTCATCTCTTTACCTTTCGCTCACTCTGTACGGTCGTCACTCAGATTTGCTCCGTTTCCCTTCATTCCATTTTCCATTGCAAATATCCGGTCGTCCATCGAATGTCGCTCAGTTTGGAAAACATCAATTATGATTATGACAGGAAGTCTAAATAAATCCCCCTAAAAACAATTAAAAAATTAAAACTATACAGAAACATTAGGTCTAAATTTCTTTCTTGTTCCTCGTTTTTTATTAAAGAAACAAACATTCAATCAGAATATAAAACTCTTAAAGATGATGTATGTAAAACTTTAGAGAAATAATTAGAAATAGGATTATTTTGTTAAGTTTTGTTGTTTATTCATTGATAAAATGTGACAGAAAGTTTTTGACACATAATTTGTTGAACATTAATGAATTAAAGATGTATTCATTAATTAGCAGGATGTTTTATAAAATATAAAAAACACAAATAAAAAATGATCACATTCCAGTCAAAAACAAGAAAAAAATAAGTATAGAAAATAAAGCTTCAGACTCAACATGTAACTTTAAACCACCTTTAAAAAATAATCTTATTTGTTCAAATTAAATTGATCAATTTCACTCAAGTTATCGAGAAACAACCTAAAAAGGCGAAACAAATGTAATCATGTGAAGATTTCAGGCGAAGGTTCCTTTAGAACATTTTAAAAAATGAACGATTTTTGGCTGTTTTTTAATCATTGATTTTAAAGCCACTTTATTCAAAACAAGAAGTTTTCTGCTTTGAAATGCTGAGTAGAACCCAAAGCCTGAATCAGGACAGTCGGTCGAACAGTCGGTCAAACAGCAAACAGTCGGTCGAACAGTCCGTCGAACAGTCGGTCGAACAGTCGGTCAAACAGTCGGTCGAACAGTCCGTCGAACAGTCGGTCGAACAGTCGGTCAAA
>NW_015151463.1:90971-91402 GCF_000732505.1 Cyprinodon variegatus | reverse complement strand
GAACAGTCGGTCAAACGGTCGGTCGAACAGTCGGTCAAACAGTTGGTCGAACAGTCGGTCGAACAGTCGGTCGAACAGTCGGTCGAACAGTCGGTCGAACATTCGGTCGAACAGTCGGTCGAACAGTCGGTCGAACAGTCGGTTGAACAGTCGGTCGAACAGTCGGTCAAACAGTTGGTCAAACAGTTGGTCGAACAGTCGGACAAACAGTCGGTCAAACAGTCCGTCGAACAGTCGGTCAAACAGCAAACAGTCGGTCGAACAGTCGGTCAAACAGTCGGTCAAACAGTGGGTCAAACAGTCAAACAGTTGGTCGAACAGTCGGTCGAACAGTCGGTCAAACAGTCGGTCGAACAGTCGGTCGAACAGTCGGTCAAACAGTCGGTCGAACAGTCGGTCGAACATTCGGTCGAACAGTCGGTCGAACAGTC
>NW_015151463.1:85977-90194 GCF_000732505.1 Cyprinodon variegatus | reverse complement strand
GAACAGTCGGTCAAACAGTCAGACAAACAGTCGGTCGAACAGTCGGTCAAACAGTCAGACAAACAGTCGGTCAAACAGTCGGTCAAACAGTCAGACAAACAGTCGGTCGAACAGTCGGTCAAACAGTCAGACAAACAGTCGGTCAAACAGTCGGACAAACAGTCAGACAAACAGTCGGTCAAACAGTCGGTCAAACAGTCAGACAAACAGTCGGTCAAACAGTCGGTCGAACAGTCGGTCGAACAGTCGGTCAAACAGTCGGTCAAACAGTCGGCCAGTGAGGTCACCTTCACCAGGATCTCTGACATCAGAGCAGAGAATCGTTTTCTGGATCTGAAGACGTCAAACCAGCCGTGGCGCAGAGAGCGCGGGTCGCCTTAGTAAAGGCTGCCTGAATAGTGCTGGCTACGGAAGCCCAGAGCGGTCATGTCCCTCCGTTACTTTTTCATTGAAAAACAAGTTAATTTTCTAATTTTCTAAAGATAACGATGCGTTTTCTCATGATAACGAGATGTTTGGTGTTAAACTGATTCCTTCCTTCAATCCCACAGCAGGAGGAGAGGATTAATAATAAGTCACGGCAGCCTGAGTGTAATCCTGTAAATAATCCTGTGTTTAACTTTTAGGTAACGAGACGTTGTTGGTTTGATGATTTGCTTCTGATTCATCAGCAGTCAGCCTCATGTCTGCAGGTGTTTCTGAGCAGACCTGATGTTCCGCCTGGAACAGCTATAAGATGCATTAACCCCCAAAATGAGTCCAGATTAAAGAGTTTCATTAAAAACAGTCAGATTAGTTTCTCCTGTATTCCCTGCAATCCAGTCATCCACCACCTGACAATGAGGGAAGAGAAAACTAAAAAAATGGATAATTTGCGCATACGGGGAACAGCGAGTGCACAGCCAGGGGCCCCGCAGGCGTGGATGGACTGGGAATCCATTCATTACTCAGACAACTTAATCAGCTCCGTATCTCAACAAATCAAGATTTGTTTTCTCAGGATAACGAGATAATAATCTCGTTATCCTGAGAAAACAATGAATGGTTTAACCGTGATAACGAGATAGTTACGTTGCTCGCTTGAGAAGGCAAAGGAAAAAAACAGTGCAGTATGACCGCTCTCAGCTTCCGTAGCTGGCAGTTAGGAAGGAGTTAGGAAAAGGAAGCAGGATGTTTCCAGTTAGCATTGGGACCTGCTGACGTTCCAGCCACCACTGGGAGATTACCCACAATCCTTTGTGAGTCAGGACATACAGACAGCCCACCTCACAGAGTTTAACTACAGTTCATGTTTAAACTAATATTTTTAACTAAAACCCACATTTTTTATTAGAAGCACTGCTCTAAGATCATTATTATTATTATTACTTTTTTTTTTATCTAATTCTAATTCATTAAACAAGACTGATATTGGATTTACATTTCTGTTCACATTTTATATTTTTGTGACTCTAGAAACTTCCACTTATTTTATGAACTTTTTTGGGGATAAATCAAAACAAATAAGGTCAATAATAGTGGAGTAAAAACAAGGAAACTGTTTTGAACAAAGCTTAAAAGTGCGGTGTACATTTTTGTTTAATCCCCTGAATTAGATTAGATATTAATTATTAGAAGTCACCTCTTTATTATCATTGGTGTAACTCAGTCTTAGTTTCTGTTCTCTGTAGCTTTTCGGTAAAGTTTTGTTAGAGAAAATGAGTCTAAGTTACACAGAGAGTCCTGGTGAAAATAAAAAAACACTTTGACTGCTTGAGCATAAAATGAAGTGTGAAATTAAAGGATTGCAGTAATTTTAAACAGGAACGTCGTTCTTCTAACTGCAGACCGAGACACAGCGAAGTATCAATGGAACACAGAGGTTCCCTCGGTAATAAAATCCTCCCATTTTCTGCTCGTTTGTCACACTTTAAATTTTCAGATGATCAAATAATTTATCAGAAACAAGCTTACTGCAGTTTTTAAATGCAGATTATATTTAAGGAAAATAAAAACCTGGTTTTAAATGAATTAGTAATTGATCGCTGGTATCTGGTGCAGTGGTGCCGCCTCCAACAGAAACAACCGACATCATTTCATTTATTAGAAATGTTCGTTTTTTACGTCCCTGATGAGGAATTTTCTGTGCTTCAGTTTTTCCCTTTAGCCACAAAAGTTTAAATAGTTTTTAGGTAAAACAGCCTGAAGTCATTCCACAGACTATTGTCAGACTTTGACTAGGCCATCAACATTTTCAAGTTTGTTTAAAGTTTGTTTAAAGTTTAGGCATTTAATAGGAAAGCAGAAGCAGAAGTAAGGGGGGTCGAATACTTTCTGTGGTAAACATGGTTTCATTATGTCAGCCATCATTGTGATGTCATAGCCTGATCACGTTTCCTCCCCTTCCTCCATCAGTGGGAGACCTAAATGAAAAAGTCCGACCGAACCAAAATATCAGCTTTATCCTATCATTTAGACTCCTGTGTATCTAGACGGATATTTCTACTTTTAAGGATGTCATGAATGGTTTTATAGCAAATGTTGCAGCTCTTCCTCCTTTGCATGTTTCTCCCCCATTTATTCAATCTGCACATAGAGTTTGATGAGGAAACTCTCCACCTGGTAGAGTTTGATGGATAGGAATGAAAAGGTTTAGATGCTTCCAGAGGCCCTGCGGTCCAAGCAGGACGCCGGAGGCGCATCACACAATCAGCCCCAATTACTCTTTGTCGTGTGTGGGTTTTTTAGCCATGTGTATCGGTGTGTTTGTGGCCAAGTAGTGGAGATCTATAAACGCTGGCCTTGCGGCTTCATAACACATCCCAGGGGAGTGGTGAACTGGTCACAGTGTTGACAAGTTTGTGCGTCTGTGTGTTTCATTTACTGCCCCACAGAGACCTTTCCACAGCCATACATTTAGTGACACTTACGCTTTAACTGCTGCTGACCAAGCTGTTATTTCCGGGGGTGAACCGACCTCTGCTTTCAATCTCCAACCCAGTTTCACTCATTTAGACCCCAGCCTGCGAGATCTGCGCTAATCACGTCTTCTTAGATGCCGTTAAATATTCAGTGGAGAATTAAAAGAGGCTGAAAGTGCAAACAGGAGTTATTTCTATTGTAAGTTTGATTCTACTTTGGTAAAATAAAATAAACATTTTCATTCAAACCTGCAGACATGATAAGCGCCCCTTTCTCTACAGTAGCTACATGATTTATCCTGTGGTTGGGCTCAGCCGTGCCGCGGCCTGGGCTGGTGCCGCAGGCTGTTCTGTAAAATATGTGGGCCAATAATTGTGGGTCGGCCACCTTTTCATTCTGTCTGACAGAGAGCTGCGGTTGAAGCTATTTTCACTGGATAAAGAAAGGTCTCAGTGTAACATGATTTGAATGTTCAACATAAACATATTTGGGAAAATGTAAAAAGAAACCTGCCATCCAGCCCTATATCAATACAGAAAGATGCAGAATAATAAAATGTGGTTTCTATGTCCTCCGGCTGCCCAGACCTATAGCAGCATAATGAGGGACATATTTGGACCCCTGGTATGGCAGTAACAGAAACAGCAGCAAAAACCCTGGTATTTACATTTAACTATTTCTATGTGATGTTTTTATGTCTTTAAACATATCAATTAATCTTTATGACATTCTTTAAAGTTGGGTTTTCAATTCTGCAGAGAATTCAGGAGCCCTAACTTGTTGTTCCACAACAGCAACTTTAGAAAATCAATAACAAAGACCTTTCCTAACTCAACAACATTTTAGATGATTTTTTATGTTTAAGAGCAGCACAAGTCTAAGAAAAATAAACTAATTAACAAAACTAACCAGAATAGAAGAAGAATAATCTGCAGAGTTGACACAACGCCTTTTAAATTCCTGTTAGCTAAGCTTTTATTAGTGTCACAGTTCAAATGACTGTTGTCAACATTCTATTCTGTCAAAAAAGCAAAGTTGTTTTTTTTCCCTTTAATTGTTATAAATATCTCACCACATGTGGTTTTGTATGCGTAGGTATCCAGATGCATGTATGCAGTTCTGGGCAACAGAGCAACATCTGTTTAGCCTGAGGTGCCAGAGAGAGTCTCAGCCATGGGACTCAATGGGACTAAATATACACACACACACACACACACACACACACACACACACACACACACACACACACACACACACACACACACACACACACACATTGCTTATTCAGCTTACTGTTGACATCTCCAACTGTGTGG
>NW_015151463.1:63344-82713 GCF_000732505.1 Cyprinodon variegatus | reverse complement strand
ATAGATAGACGATGCATCTTATAATAAAGGTTATAGATTGTTGTGGATCAGCTGACCGTCTAACTCTCCGTTCTGTTAATGATGATTTTAGTTGAAGTATTTTTCATTTGAATCAGTATTTAAACGTTCAGCAGGATATTAGTTAAGACTTTGAAAGAAATGAAAAACTTTCCAAAGAATCTGTGAAGGGACACCTTCCAAGGACACCAGGATAACCGTTGCCTTGGTTACCACCTGGGAATGTTTAACCCATTAATAGTCAGTTATTAAATGTCAGCCTTATTGTTCCAGACTCTAACCAGCCAAAGCACAGATATATTTACTCTCTTTCCTCGTGTCTCAGACTTTTGAACCCAGGGCGGTTAGTCCAGGCAGCAGCCGTTGCAGCTAATATGGCGGCAAATATTGACTCTTCACAAAGAGGTCAGCTGTTAATGATAGTAATGCACAGCGAGCAACAGAATCATTGTGCAGTATTTGCCATAGCATGATCATGACGTGTTAAAATCAATACTTCTTGGCTCATCAGACAACTTGGCACAGAGTTTCATCTACTGGGTTTAATCTGTGGCAAAGTGCCATCAATTTGTCACTGCTGATGCTCCATTCATTAGGATGCACCAAGTGCAACACAGCCATCTCAGATATATTGATGCTCTGCTTTAATGAGGCAGAATGAAATGCTTAAAATCTATTCAACCAATGTTTCAAATGACAGAGTTTTCTTTTTTGCATTTCTGCCTGCATTTGACCTCAAACAAAATCTCTTTTTTTTTTGCAACAAATCAAAACAGCATCAGGCGGGATCTCTAAAAGGCTGAGCAGGAGTGTTTCTCAGTAACAGAAAAACAGCCTATCCATGTTCATTAGGGTGAAAGAGTTCAACAAAACCTTAAATTAGGCAAATTAAAGTCCAATGTCAGCGGTGCATGAAGTAGGGAAAAACGTGCACATACTCTGTAAGAAGGAGAAGTAAAACAATCCCCAGAGCTTTCAGTAAAAAAACGCCTAATAACTATATGTTCATAAGCATAAAACATATAATTTAATGATTTCTCTGATTAAATGTTCAGAATAAAGGAATATCGATAGCAAAAGTATTCAAGTGTTTGTTTTTTATATCATATCAGTTCAGAGTTGTATGTTCCTGGTATGGAATGTTAAGTCCCGGTTCAATAAGCTGGATGTTTATTTTTAAAAACTATTGAAAACATTTGCCCATATTTGGACTGTAGTTGTGTTTTTTATGATGTTTTCATCCAAACCATCCCTAGTTTTCCTCAGTCTGGATCCTTTTGACGTGTTATAAGGCCAAATATTGCTAAATAATAACTAGCTGTCTCTAAACATCTGCAGTATGCAGTTAAACTAGGCAAAGAAATGATTTAAAACTGACAGGCTGATGCTGTTGGAAGCACCACCGATAGTATGGCAATGATGACTTTATGAATAGTATTCATTTATCTCCACTTCCCAGGCAACAATATTAGGCTGATATTCCAGTGCTTGGAAATGCAACTTGGAAACAATATGGATCACTAAATCACTAACAATGTTGATCAATAAGGATCACTAAATTCAGGTGTGAATTAATCAATCTCCTAACAAGGAGTGTAAAACCAGCCAACCAACCAATCAGCCAACCAACCAACCAACCAACCAACCAACCAACCAACCAACCAATCAACCAACCAACCAACCAACCAATCAACCAACCAGCCAACCAACCAGCCAACTGAATGACCAACAGAGCGACCGACCCAGCCAGCCAGCCAGCCAGAATTACAGCCTGAAAACCTTCACTATCCACCCAGGCACACCAATGTGTGTGTTAAACCAGGACAATCCCTTTCTAGTTCATTGTACTCTGATCCATGTTAAGCAACATTACAACTTTAAATTAATTTAATTCAATTTAAACGATTCTAAATTAGATGTCAGGTTGAATATCTGCTCAAGAGGTTTTTGTCCATTAAAAAAACTCCTGTATACTCCAGCATGTTTAGGATTATTCAGTCTTCATATCATTGTACCTCAAGTAGTTCAACACATCGAGTCCTGTGATTGACAGCAGTATTTAATCCATTTAAAGTTTTACCAACATTTTTCATCTTTGAATAAAATCCAAATATTGCGAATGACTGTTTGAAAGATTTACGGCCAAATCTTTTTTCTGTCAGCTCAGAGGAACACCTGTTGATCCTGTTGTCATTTCTTTTTTTAAGCTTAGTGAAAAAAAATCATGAATATTTAAATGTTAAATTAAAGCAAACTAAGACATGGACACCCTTACAATTTCAAAACAACTGACCTTTAGTCATGGAGCCAATGACATTTATAATGGTGCTTTTTTTTCTTAATTGTCTAGAGGACACCAGCAGAAGAGTCATTTCCAGTTGCCTGAAAGCAGACGAGTCGCCCAGTAGAACTTGACCAGTTACCTTTTCCTTGTTTTCCAGCATGTGGCAGAAAACGTGCCTAGAAATCGGGAGAATTTTGGAAGTTGTTAAACAGCAGTCAGATCGTTCCTGTAGGACGATCACAGTGTTTGTTTATTCTTTCTGAAGCCAAGACAAATGACAGAGTTGGACTAATTCAATCTATTTCCTGTTTACTCTACTGCTTACTCAGTAATGCAAGTGAGATTGGAGAGATACTGTAGGACTGAGCCACTACCACTCTGTCTCACTGCAAATGCATATTGATTTGGAGACGCTGCAAATACAATCGTATGGAAACACGAAGGGCAGGATTGGTTGGTGTTTGCATTTATTTAAGGGAGCAGGGATTGGTCACATCTGATACTTTAGATAGATTTATTATATTTACAGACAAACATTGATTTGCATATTTTAAACTGATAATACAATAACATGTTTCATTTCCTCTACATCGGAGGTCTTCCACAGGGGGTCCGCGACCCCTAGGGGTCCATGGAGGTACTGGATGGGGGTCGCGAATGTGTTGGTTGATAAGAATTTTTAGTTTAATTTTCCCTTTAGTAATCCCAGTGAGAAATTACTTACATTAATCCCTCTGTCGGTCCCCGCTCCATCTCGCCATCAGTTTGGGGGTCCTTGGCCTGGAAAAGGCTGAAGACGCCTGATCTACATGTTAAAATCTACTATAGAGAAAGTTGACAATGAAAAGCTAACAGACCAACCATAACGTATTGCTTTGTTTCTGACATAACTGTTTGTCTGACATAGTCATAGCTCAATATTTCCCACAGTTTTAAACTCCTTGAACACATCATCAATGGAAATATTCCACCTTGCAATAATATTTTCTTGTTCATAGAAAACTTGCAGCATTTATTTGGTTTCACAGAAAATCAGTTCCAGTTCTGAGTTTCTGAAATCAAAATTTGCACATTAAAAATAGGATTGATAATACAGAAAAACTGTAAAACATTAAAAGTGCTGCTGAAAAAATAGTAAATAAAATAAAAATGATGAGTCATGGCCTCGTTTGTCCTAAAAAAAAAACACTCCAAGAAAAGTCCATGGGAGGTAACAGCTGGTTGGTTTCCAACTTCATTCTTCAAAAGAAAGGTCCAGAAATGCTGTGCTAATCAATTCCCAATTAAAGTTACCAATCAATCACAAATATAACAAATTATTACAGAGAACAAAATAACTTCAATTTATCCATATGCTTTAAAGGAAATTAAAAGCTAGAAGAATTCAACAAAGATGGCCGCCTATCAGAAAACACTGAAACGGACACTTAGATTGAGACTAATGTAGAAACAGGTGAAATTTTGTAAAGTTTTCTGCCTGTTTTCATATTGAGGCAAAGACAAAGGGACATGAGCCACTCAGGATCCATTAGTCATGATCTGAAAAAGCATCTTAATGCAGCAATGACTCAGACTCTTCCTTTATAAAACCCTTTCTGCAGAAAGATCAAAGGTAAGTGTGAGAAATCGAAGAAGCTGCGATAACAGAATCCAACTTTTCCCAACCTCCTATGGACAAACTTGGAGTTTGTGTTGCTGTTTGCGATCTCTCTGGGTGTTTGGCTGTCGGTCTTTGATGCATGAGGCAGGTTGTTTGATAGAGACATGACAGCTTCACACACGTGTGTGTGTTGGTGTGCTTATTGACAGCTCCAGATTGCTGTGAAACGCATAGAGAGAGCAGTCTATTCCCTTTTCAGTCTAAGGCACAGGCAACATCCATCACCACTGACAGAGCGAGCGGGAAGGAGGAGGGAAACGGGTGAGGGAGGGGGGAGTGACAGGTGAAGGAATGATCTTAATTCTGAGGGGATTTTTATGTTTAAGGGTTGAATACACATCAAGTTCCATTAGAAACAGAAATGAAGTAGTGGAGGCATTTCTGAAGACATGCTGAATGTTTTTGGCTTCCTTTCTTTTTCTGGTTTTTGTCTCTTTCCTTCTTTCCTTTTTATCTCTGTACCTTCGCACGCTGCAGTAAATGAAAACATGAGCAGGAAGAGGCTTTTCCTTTAGTCTACATGTGGAGGGGCCGCGCTGCAGCAGACTAGCAGGGAACATTTCAAGTCTTCCTTCTCTTTACCTGCCATTAAAAACAAACCATCAGTAAATACTTTCTCTAACTTCCAGCTTCTGTTTTATTCTTTCCAGCTTTAGTTAGTAAGTTTTTTCCATTTTTAGCATCATAAGTTTAATCAAACTGGCCTTTCTGTTTCCGTTCATCTGGCCCTATGAGACTGACAGCTTCCCCAAAACACGGCTGTGGACCAACTTTTAACTTAATTAATAAATGTTTTATTTTCTCTACAGTGATGATGAGCAGAATGCTAAAGAAAAGCAGAAAACAATATAAATTTATAAGTAGAATGGAAAATGAAAGTCCCTCATATTTTATGATATTTTGCTCTTTTTATCGCCCGTCTCTGATGATGTTATATCAGCTGTTTGCTTCCAGTGGATAAAAACAACAAAAACCACTGAATTAAAAACTAAAGAAGCCAAAGATTAATTTCCACTGGAGTTAAAGGTTTGAATTGTTGTGGCATAAAGTGGGAGAATTAAACCAGTAAATACTCTGTAATGGTTTCTGCTTTAAATGTCTCATCACTACATCCCTGAATGGAAAATATGGCTTACACTAATCATGGATGCCATTATTAATACTTCCCACTGTCTTAATTGCTTTAATGAGTTTTTTCAACCAGAAAAAAGTTCTGCTTTCTAACACAGAACAATTTTTTATTCAATTTCAGTTCAATTCTATTCAGTGTATTTCTATAGCTCCAATTCACATCATGTCATCTCAGGTCACTTTATAGATCCAGATCAACCAGATCATCCAGTCAGATTGATTCAAAGTTTTCTATCTAAGGAAAAGCAGCTGATTGCATCGACTCATTGACTCTTCAGCAATCCCTCACACTAAGCATGCTTGTAGCGACAGTGGAGAGGAAAAACTCCCTTTGAACAGGAAGAAACCTCCAGCAGAACCAGGCTCAGTGTGAGCGGCCATCTGCTGAGGCCCACTGGGGTTCAAGGAGACAGAAGCAGACATAGAAAAAGAAGCATAGATACAAAAGGCAACTGTCAACCAGCTCCAGGAAAACACACAGCCAGGCAGACCAGACATGATTTTTGTGTCTGATTTTTTTTTTTGATATCTCATCTTAATCAAAGTCTTAAAGCCATTTTCATATTTCATATTTCTTTGGTCAATTCTAAGTCGTTTTTTTTATTATTCTAGGTAACTCTTAATGTTATTATCAGGAGGGGATCAAAGTGACCCCATGTAATCATTACTGTGAGTGTATTCTAGCTCAGGGATTAACTTAATCTGACCCAGTCATCTTATATTTCCTGATTATTTCTCAGATTTGGTTCTTCTGCTTACAATGCATGCAGCAGATATCCATTTCTGTGCAGCTTCCTCTGAGGACCTTCAGTTTAACCATGCCAGCCTGCTTAACTATTTATCCTCTGCAGTTAGAGGAGCAGAGAGGGAGGTATTTATTACACTGTAATTGTGCTCTTGACTTGAAGAGATTGCTCAATCACAGTTGCAGACCCTTTGCTTGAGGTAAATCAAGCTAAATACACACGGTTAGGATGATACTCCTGAACCTGACCTGCTTCAGTCTCTCAGCTGCTTTATTTTCTCTGTCAAATCTTTGATCCTTTTGTGACTTCAGCTTCAACACCTTTCAATTTTAGGTCTTAACTACAACATGCTCACATAGAGAATTACTTTTTTCATCATTCATGCAAAGCAGTGTTAAAATATTAGTGTAAATGCATAAAACATGAAAAGTAATTAAAAGTTGTATATGTAGATGATATAAGCGTTACAAAACAAAGAAAGAAACAAACAAAAAAAAGAAATGCTTTGCATAAAACCTTGTCCTTTCTTTAGATTTAATGATTCTGCGTCCTAAAATCATTGAACCTGATGAATCCCCCAATGCTGAGTCACACCTGATATTCCTGCATAAGCAGGTATGAAATGCTCACGGTTTGACCCTAAACCTTAAGCAGAAATAAGCAAGAAGTTGACTTTAAAAATAACCAAAATCTTTCTCATTATTCAGGTGGGATAGAAGCAACATTCCCTGTAAACCAGCGGTAGGAAACTCTGAGCCGCAGGTCAATGCAAACTAATATAGTGGCTGAAAACCTCCCAAGCATTCATTCATGGTCCCCAGACTCCTTCTCATCAGATAATTATCTAGTTCAGTTGTGCTGTAGTCGGGACGCCTGTGAAAGCAGGCCGCTGTTAATGTGAAGTCTATACAGATTCCTATTTATTTAATATTATTACATTTATATTTACATGCACAGAGAAGCAACACAAATGAGAAGTTTCAACAGATTTACCCAAACTGACGGCAACAGCCACTGAGGGACGTGGTAGTTTCACATTCCACTTAAAACTTTCCAAATTCAAAAACTTCCTGCTCTGATTGAAAGCCTGACCTGCTCAGTAAGTGTTCTGTTTCACCAACGCCTGACGCCAAAGGTCACTTGTTCACGTTAAGGCGGCGTAAGCTTTACCTTGAATTTAGCAAATAATCCTGGGTGATGCCCCTGCAGATGTGTTTTTATTATTATTATTATTATTTTATTGATTATTTCCATTGAATTCATTTGATAGAAACGTCTGAAAGGTGTAAAGATGAGGAAAACGTTCAAGGCGTTCCCCTCCTTCCACCATCATCCACTCTGTAGAGCTAGCAGCTACAGGCTGCGTGGGGGGAGGGGTCATGATGCTGAGGGATCTGACCAATTTCTCTCCGTCTAGATTTGCATATTAAAAAAGAAAACACTTAAAGCTAAAGTGGAGGATTTTTGCAGCTAACCTCTGTAACACAGGCACTCAGCGTGTTGCAGCTACTATTGTCACATTATGAGATTCTGTCTTAACAAAACGCTCCGAAAGGGGAAAACAGGATTTAGTTTTTTCCCTAAAGAAGAATATGATTCGGCACACACCACCAGATTTAATTAACTTTAATAAACTCATTGTTTTTCTTGCTGTTCTTACTGTAGCAGCTGCCTGAGATACTAAGCTAAAGTTACCTTTTTAACACTTTGTATTTACATTCTCTGTATCTCTGCACCAGAGGTGGATGATCCAGGTCCAGAAAGTAAAACGCTTGTATAGAGATCAGTTCAACCATTGGCATTTCCAGCTCCACAAAGCAGCCTGATCACCTGAGGGGCTAAACACCTGGTTAAGTTAACAGGATAAAGGGAACCGATGCAGGGTTTTTAATATCTGGACCTGAATTATGGACCTGCTCTGCTCTTGAAATATTTAAAAAGGCTTTTTCCAATTACGTGCAGACAGGAAAAGTTGTTGTTTTGCCTCATTTGCATAACATGTTGCTCTAAATGGTGTAAATTGTAATTAATAGAGTGTTAGCTCCCACTCGTATGGTCTGAGTGCAGCACATCAGATTATGACCAAGATGGACAGAAAGGGTTGAAAGGGTTTATTAAAAAGCAGATTAGATGCAGGAAACCTGACCATGCAGTCTGCTTGGGGGAGGAGCCTCCAAAGTCTCATCAACAACAGCAGCAGGCATCAGGAGAGGTCAAAGAGTACAATATTTTTTTTAGGTGGGTTGATTATTAGTTAAAATTTCCCAAGACACACACAACGATAAGAAGGCTAGCAAAATGGGGTCTCTGTGTGTGTGTGTGTGTGTGTGTGTGTGTGTGTGTACCTGTCTAACCTTTAGATTGAGGACCAGTTGTTGCAAAGTTCGGACATTTTTCTCGTCCTCAGAAGTTATTTTTCCAACGGTTGGGTTTAGGGCCAAGGTGTCGGTTGGGTTAGGGTTGGGGGGGGGGTTGCATTGGTAATGGTTAGGCGTTAGTTTTAGGGTTAGGGCATAGAAAGGGTTAAATATGACTAAAATCATTGGAAGTGAACTCAAGCTCCTCACTATATATAGCAAAATGAGTGTGTGTGAGGGTGTGAGGGTGTAGTGTGTGTGTGTGTGTAGTGCATATTCATCTAGCAGCAGTAAAAAGAGCAACCACCCGTCAGTGAGTTACATTTTCACCAAGTTGATGTTTAAAAAATTTACTGAAAAGTGGATTCTGGGCTCTGCAGAGATAAATCAATAAATCCCCCAGAAAAGTGACCAGATCGCCTTTTAATCCCTCCTTTAAAATACATAGTCCATCCTAAAGCCTTTGATGAACTATTCTTTGCACCCCGAGAAGCAATTAAGTTGTAGATAAGCTTCTTTCAAACTAGCTGAGAAAAGATAACCCGTATATTCGCTAACAAGATAAACCTCCTATGGCCCACTTCCTGCCGTCGCAGACATTATGTCTGAGCCGTGAATGTCCTTAATGCTCAATGCTGTCAAGTGAGAAATTCTCCTTTTGAGGTTTTGCTATCTGTGTATCTCCCAGGTTTACCCTTGTGCTAACAGGGCCTTCCATTACACAGTGTAATTGTGTGTGCTAATTATTTAGCCATTATGATTTCACAGTGTGTTAATGCTGGTGGTAATGGGCCTGTTTTGCCAAGTTTTCGCTGAACTGTGATAAAAACATTGTGATCCAACAGCGTCCGTGACCCTTCTGCTTCAAGTTAATTTTAAATATGTAGTTCACTGCACTAAACATAGTCGTTATTCAAAGGTCTGAATATAAAATATTAAAAGCTTTAGAGGAGAAATCTAATCCTGTGATTTGAGGCTGAATCTAGTTTTTGTTTAGCTGATGGGACAAACATCCCATCAGGCGTCTAATGATCACTGTGCTTATTTAGGAGCTCAGTTAGATTCTTTTTACTACCGGATGTTAATCTATACTTAACTCTTTAGTTAGAATAGTATCCTGTATGCATACATATATGAAAGCTATATGTATACATGTGCAAAGGGAAAAGCTCATTTGTACCAATTTACTGCCATTTCTAGCTACCTTTCATTTGCTGAAGGTCACACATCTGATTAGATACCAACTGCTTACTTGGTCTTGATAAATATTGGGCTTTGTACTTCTAGATGCCTGGTTATCCTCCTGCAGCAGTGTGTCACAGATATTTTTGATTTCTGCTCAATATTGAAGCGTGGTCTGCTCTATGTTATTCCACGCCACCAGAGGGCCAATCAGGAACTAGCTGTGGGTCTAGATACGGCCGAGGTGTTGAGGAAGTGGAGGCCAGTTTGTGCGTAAATGGAGGGACATGAGGGCCAAAAAGAGCAGGGATCCAGGTGGGAAAAGGGTCCCAGCGTTCTGGCGCACCTCGCTCTTCTAGCTGCTCCATCTTCACCAGTCGTTTTCCAAAATGGCGGTCACACAAACAAAACAAGCCGGTAAGAAACCAAACAGGAAATATGCATAGAGCAGAGCGGATGTAGATTTGACCAATCAGAGGCCTCCTGTCTGCGGTTACCTACAACTTTGGACAGGTGCAGCAGAGTGTCTGCAGAAGGGGCGGGGCATACACCTTGACACAGACACGCAGATAACCTGGTTCCTGAGCATAAACCAGCCCTAAGATCTCTGAGTCACGGTTTCTATCCCTGTGAAGATCTGTGATCGATTGAAAGCTTCCAAGTTTAGCCTCTCCCACCATGTGATCTTTGGAACAAACATCCAGACGTCTGAAAACTGGAGTTCTTTACAGTTTAATACCCAGTAGTTTAGAGCGTAGGTAAGGACTGCTACCTGAGGTGTTATTAGTTTGAGGTTATGGTCCAACTGTTTGATTTACTCCTGCCTTTTATCTTCATTTTATTTTATTCTGCTTTTATTTGTCTTCTATTTTATTGTTTGATTCGGGTAAAACACTCTGAATTGTCATGTTCTGAATTGAGCTCTACAAATAAACTTGCCTTGCCTTGCCTTTGAGTAACATGCTGGATGCATGGGCTCTTAGCCATACTGTGACTGGAGAAATACAATTTACATGTAAGAAAGGTGGTCTGAAGTGTTGTCATGGTGACCAGAAAAAAGCTTTGAAAGCTCTGACCATTTTTGGCTTTTTTTCAATGCCAGAAAATAACAGAAAAAACAGAAAACAGAAATAACAGAAAAAACAGAAATTTCTTGTCACAGGAAAAAAGTCGATGGAAACCAAATCTTGTGGTAATTTCTCCTGCTGCCTGCTGAGCAGCTACTAGAAAAGATAAAAAGTTGTTAAATTCAGCTTTTTGTAAATGTGAAGTTTTACAGGCAACTGCTGCTTGAATTTGATTCTTTGTGTTTTCTTTATTAACAATATCACCAATTTGAGATGATTCCCATTAAAGCAGGCATAGTGGTTGGGCACTGATTGTGTTTGTAGAAGGACTGCAGGACATTCTGCAGCTTTAAAAGTAACACATTTAAAATACAGTCAGAAATAAACACCTGTTTGCTTTATTTCCTCATAGACTTGCACAGTAGGCCAGTTTGTGGCACTGTTGCCTTGCAGCTAGAAGGTCCTGCCTAACCCTAATCCTGAGTTATCTCCAGTTTCCATACAGAGTCCAGAGACACGACTTTATGGTTCATTTGAGACTCTAAATTGACCATTAGTGTGAGTTTATGTGTGCATGTCTGGGTCTGTGTGCTGCCATGGAGTAGTGACCTGTCTTTGGCATACCCGGCCTTTTGCCTGAAGGCTGTTGGAGATGCTGTTCTCCTGACAGACAAACTGCAGAAGATTATTAACAGAGAGAAACACCAATTATTGCACAACCTGTATCAAAGTTCTAGCATCGTTGATGAAGGGCAGTCAGTAGATACCAGTGGTGCTTTTGTTCTGTCAGGCTGGACCCTGAAAGCTTCCTGCCACCCCACTGAGCACTGACCTCCCTGTCTTTACCCTCTTAGCTCAGCTGTATCTATCACCCTCTGCCCCAGCATCCCCTCCTGCTTCTGACTGTCTAATGCATTTCCTTTTTTTGCACCCCAAGGTTCAGGTCACACCATAACAGGATTCATCCAAGTCAAGGGTTAGATAAAGAACAGTAGGAGGGAGTGAAATAAACTGGGAAAGAATCCTTCTTTTCATTTTCAGCCTCTACTGTCCCTACTAGGGCTTGAAGACTGTGATGGAGCATTGCATCTGCGCTACAGGTCTCTGCCCTCAGCCAGCCACTGCAATAATCCCGTTTCCTCTTCCATATATTCTCTGATAGACTATTTTGGGGCGCATTCATGCACAGAAATAGTTTATATGAGCTATTTCATGCTTATTGTGTAGAACGACAGCCGCCTGCTTCTCTGTCTTCAGGGACTGGGATATGTGAGCGTGTTGGTCAGCAGGTCCAGAGAGACGGATAGTGATGATATATGGTGAGATACCCACCCCAGAGGTCATTCTGGGAGCATGGTGCATTAGAATGATTGAAGCCGATAATGCACCAACAGACTCCATGCTATGTCCCTTTTAACCCAATCACAACTTTGCTGATGGCGTACCCCACCATCTGTGCTTCTTTGATTGGATGGAGGAATGATTGATGCACAACTGAATCCATTCCAGTGACTTATTGTATCCTGCTGTAGTCTTAAAGACAAAGCTTTATGGCCATTTTTCAGATGGGGACACAGGATCATTTCCTGCCTCATCTTTCAATCAGGTGCTCTATGATACAAAGACTGTACCTGGAATATTGTAGAAACATTTTCTCTTTCTGAACAATCCTAAACTTTTTGTTAGCGCTGCCTGCATATTTCTAACAAAAATGTCTATTTAAGGGGAAGGAACTTGCCTGTTTGTGTAACAGCCATACATGCTTAATCAATTTAAAGGATATATTAGTAGAACAAGGCTAATGTTATACTTACACAGAAAAGCAAAGATGCAGAGGCTACTTCAAAGTGGGTCCTCATTAGGCTGTGCACTGTTGTGGGAAACCTGAATTACCTGGAACTACCGATACCATGTTACGTCTCCCCACGGACACCCCAAGAAAGAAACACTAACCCCAAGATCTTTAACTCTTCAAGGCTTTCTGTAAGAGACGTGAAGACTGAGGCCCAAATTTCAACCAGAAATTCTTCATTGCATCAAAGGTTACCCTGCAGACAGCTTCAGAAAAGTGCTCTTTTCCTTTCAACACAACAACAGAATTTGCATGTCCAGATGAGCAGAAGCGATTCATCCAACTGAATAAAACAAAACCCCAACAACCTTTAACCTTGAATGTTGGCGTTCTTTAATTAAAATCCACCTCATTTTGGGTAATCCTCGTCTATTTTGCAAACCCAAATGGAAAAGCAAATAACTTAGGAACTGTAAGCCCAAATTACACAATACATTTTAAATACAAAAATTGGGTGAGTAGAACACAGACCAAGCTGCATTAGTTCAAAGATGACTTAAAGTTGTTTTTTTATTTTTGGAAATTATAGGTATTTTTTGAACAGCAGTAATAAAGACATTTTTCAGAAAAGGCAGGTCTCATTGTATGAAATTGGTTCTACATCATATCATCCATAAATGCAGAAGATGTCAGACCTCTAGCTCTAACAGTTCCAGAGCTGTGGGGTTTTTAACCTCTGGTGTCAGCTTTCAGCTGCGCTCAATGGCTCCACCTGCTGGTGTCTGTTTCTCTCTAACAAGCCTGTAATGCGGTACCCCTTTAAATAAACTACACACATTTGGGCTCATTAGAAACCTTATTTCATTGGCTGCAAAGCCCAACAGCCCACGTGGTCTTAACCAATAACAGCAGAGATTAAAACGTCAATCATATAGCTTGTCACTGGCTGACAGGAAGTGAACTGGAAGTGAGGTTTCAGGGACTTTATCTGGCTCACATCGCGTCATAAAAATATGCAGACATTTGCGTCTTGTAGATAAGAAGACGACATAAAGAACCAATCCCAAACATCGCGGGCTAACAACCGAGGAAATAAGTATTAGAAGTAAATATTAGCCAGATGCTGAGAATAAGCTATGACCAGCTAACCTTTCTGATGTCAACAACCGGATGTTATGGGCGATTAACTCATCATGGAATATTTTTATTACTAATATGCTGGATTACTTTTAATCTGTGGACCTTTATGGATGAATGGAGTATAAACAACTGAAGATTGGATTTATAAAATGGCTTCTGGATGCCTTCAAAGGGACGTAGCTGTGGCTGCTTTGTTTGTTTACATGTTGACATGCTGCTATATCTGTGTTAATTGTGCTTTGGTGCTCACTGTGTCCATAAAATGATCTTGGTGGTTGAAATGTTGAGAATCTAAGCTTTGCAATGATGTCTAACATGTTTATATTGGTAAACATTTTACTGGTGGAATTTTATGCATTCTGAGTTATTACCCCCATTTAACATTGTCGCCGGCGACCCGGTGGGTTTTGAGAGGTTAAAGAACTACATCCAAGGTTCTGATGGTGAAAGTCCTGGATTTGCTCAGACGCTCAGATCTGGGCCTGCAGGTGACATCACTCAGTGTTGGCTCAATGACGTCAAACATTGTGGTTGGTCTGGATGAATAGAGCTGGCATAATCCAGTGTTTGTGTGCCGAGTTACTGTGGATCCAAGACCTTTTATTTAATTGATAGCTGAAAAGTTCTGATGTTTTTATTAATGAACTTAAATCCTCGGTATAAATGGCCGGCCTGTTGTTGTTAAGCTGGACCTAATAGCTAAGAGGTAAGCGTTGTTTATCTTTTACTGAATACAAGCTCAATTATTGCCCCTCATTATTGCTATGAAACCTGTTGTTGACTCATTATTGCACAAAAAATAAAACAGCTCCTATTTCAGAGGATGAAGAGAGCACATCCAGTTAGTCACAGTCAGAGAAACAGGACTACACTGGAAAACAGGCCAAGCTCCAACATCTAGAAACAAAGGTGTTGATGGCAGCAGCACAGCTGATATTTCTCTCCAGGATGGAGTCACAGCCAAACAGGAACAGACCAGATGAAGCTACTATGAGAAAAAGCAGAGAGAGCAGAACGTTAGAGATTGAACTAACAGATTCTGCAGAGTGGGAGAATAGAGATAGAATGAAGCAGAATGATGAAAAAGGGGTCCCTATGTCCTCCAGCAGTCTAAGCCTATAGCAGCAGAACTATAGAGATAGATCAGGATAACCTGAGCCACTCTAACTAGAAGCTTTATCAAAAAGGAAAGTTTTAAGCCTAGCCTTAAAAGTAGACAGGGTGTCTGCCTCACGGACTAAAACTGGTAGTTGGTTCCACAGGAGAGGAGCCTGAGAACTAAAAGATCTGCCTCCCATTCTACTTTTAGAAATTCTAGGAACCACTAGTAAACCTGCAGATTAAAGCATCATAATGATTAGCCAGTCTGAACAGAAGGTCTTAATCATCCATCCATCCATGATCTGACTCGTTTGTCCCATTGGGGTCATGAGGGGTGCTGGTGCCTATCTCCAGCAGTCAATGGGCGAGAGGCGGGGTCCATCCTGGACAGGTCGTCAGTCCATCGCAGGACGGTATCGATCATATTATGTTTATATTATTATTAATGAATATAACCAAATTACCTATTGCATCATATTATTGACCTTAAAAAAACAACTTGTATTACATCTTGTATTATTTTGGTCTAGTGATCAATTTCCAAGAACGCCCTCAGCATGTGGGGTTAGAAATGAGTAGCAGGAAGCTGTTTTATTTCTTTACCACATTTCTATAGATGTAGGGAGAATATATGAGCCAAAAAGGCCAGAATGTGACCAAACCAGAGCAGTGTTAATATATTTGGACCCCATTTGGAACCTGAATTTATGCTTTAATCTAAACGCTTTGGCCTGTTTTTTATCTTAAACTTTGTCTGACAGGCTCCTTTCTTTATTACCAACCACGACCCAAGATATCGACTTGAAAAAAGTCAATAAAACATTAGTTCAACATTTGCTGGTCTGTAGCAGAAAGGTCCAAATAATCCGGGGTGTCTCTTTTATCTATCCTCATCCTCTCAAAATCAGCCTCCTTAAATGACGCCATAGAGGATAAAAGGACATATACTTTAATCTGGCATTCTCATTAGAAAAGGACCTTTTTCTATGAAATGGTTTTATCTAGAAAAAAAATAATGTAAAACATTGAATTTGCTGAATATCTTCCAGTCTTGCATTGTGATGCATGTTTACATTATTAATACTGTTTATCAGGCTGTTAATAGAGCAGTGTGCTTTCCTGGGCCACCATCATGAATAAAATGGATATTAAGAGTTAGAATAATTGGGCCTTTTTAAAAAAATGCTTCCCTCCCACTATTGGTGCGCGGTGTTCCTTACCTCCAGCGCTCCCACTGCTCCCAGTATCTGTGTTATTGACTTTCTTTAGACAACAGGGGAAATGTTATTCAGTAACTTGCAGCATAATAAACACCTCACGCCTCTGGAGCAGCGCCTTAGTTTCATTTCTGTTTCAATGTTGTCTCTTGGTTTTTGGAAGAGTCCAGAAAAACTAAGCATGTCGTGTTAGTGGCTACTGACTGAATGGGAGAAAGAAACCACCATGTTTTGTTTGGAAAGACCTTCTAAAAAGAGTCATGTTTTACAGCCTGAATGAAGGATTTCTAGCTTTATACGTCGCTAACCGCAAAGCATCTAATCTCTGAGCAGAAATTATCCGACATGGCCGACCGGAGGTAGTGGGCGGGTTGTTGGTTCCTGCGCAGGTGCAGTGCAGTCACTGCAGGTGCTTCCTGGAGACGGCGTGGATTACTGGTGATTTAGCAGGACAGAAAGGACCTGCTGCTTAGAAAGCAGAACCCATGAGGGTTACTCAGATGGTGAAATACCACTTTGGGCATAATTTTAGTAAAGGATTAGAGTTAAAAGATCAGAAACATAATTGTGCGTTAGAATGGCCTTTTAATACGATACAGCATCAAATATTCTCATTGCTGTTGAGAAGAAATGAGGAGACTAAAATGAACACATCAGCAAATAATGATCGTCAGCAGCTTTTAACGACGATAACAGACATTCTGACGGATATTTATTCCATAGAGAAAAGAACTTTTATGTTTCATTTAAATTTTAATCTTGGCTTATATGAGTTCAGTTTCAGCTTTGCCTGAAAGAAACAAATAATCCCAACTATCTGAAAGGTTATAGCTACGCTGGAAAAAATAAAAATTTAGAAAAGTCAATTTTTCTTAAAATAAGTGCATCTGTTATTGAACTGAGAAGGTAAAAGATGCATTTTGCTGATGGAACAAGACAACTTACATTTGAAATAAGAAATCCCAATCGCATTGTCTTATTTCAACTGCTTTTTATCTAAATATCTTATTTTAAGAGTAAAACTATTAATTCTACTGACAAATCATCTCATTTACTGACTCAACTAAAGGGTAAATACAGTTAATTTAAGACATTTTTACTTATTTCTAGATTATTTATTCAGTGTGAGATTAACATAAAAGTCTTGTTTCCAGATTTTCTCATGTTGTTATGTTAAGATTTATTTCCTACCAAATGAGAAGTTATTAAATTATCAAAAAACACACTAATATGATTAAAAGAATGTCTCGTTTACCAAAGCTTATGGACACGTCAATCTGGAAATCAGGCATCCATGAAATTAGCACCTATTTCGCAGCGTTGCTCCAAATTTGATGAAGTTGCATAATTCCTGAGAAATGACCTGTATTTTGTTATGCCGTGTTAAGAAGTTATGCTTTCAGAACTGATTCCTTTAAACCAGACTGAGCAGTCGTCAGATGCTGCCAGTGGCGTCCCAGGAAACCAACCTAGTCAGATCAACTCCACTAAGTCTGCCAAGAAGAGCGGTCGAGTTACAGCACAGGCTACAAAGAGCTGGCCGCAGTGCAGCTCTCATAGGAACATTAAAGGGAATATTAAACCCACTCCCTCAGTGTTCATATGTGATGGCGCTCATTATTATTATTATTATTATTATTATATAATAGGTTTCACATACAGTTTGCCGTTTATCCACTGCTATGCAGAGTAAGTGGAATTTTGCAAGGACAGGTTTGTATTTCATTACTCTTACTGTAGCTCCTGCAGTACAAGACAAGCTACAAGGGCGAATGACAAACTAGCCTAGCGATGACCTCCGCAGGCTTCATTGTTCACTCAATCGTTGCCTCACAGGTCGCAGCAGTCTGCCAAGTCTCTCAGCAGGAAGTAGATATAAATATAGTGCCTGAAAAGCTTTATGCATGATTACATCTGCTATTCAGAGTCACGGAGGAACTCACCTCAGTTCATGACTTCACTGTCAGCTTAGTGGCATTAGGCCATTGTCATGATGGAATGATGTTTGCACCTTAAGGTGACCATTACCATTACTTAATGGCTCCAGTTCCATGTAGTGGTTATGTTTTAAAGCTGGCAGATGACACTGAAGGTCAGGGCGGTGCCTTTGCTTGTTTCAAACCAGTTTATATGAAGGATCAGACCGTAAAAAATATCCGTTTGAACTGTCCTTGGTGCTTAAACTTGATGTTAATAAAACATGGCCGTTCATGAACCTGTGTCTGGATGAAATCCAAACAGCCATTTCATTCAGAAATGCTGTAGTTTTCAAAATCTTTTCTATAAACCCTGAGAGATTTTCTAGACAGTGTTTCTTTCAAGATACAGTATGTAGGGTGGGGGGGGGTCGAGTTTCCTATTCTGATGACCGTATTTCATTATTTAGATTCTCTATAAGCAGGAGATCTCCCCAGGTTACCTCAGGAATATCAAGCCTTTAAATGACTGAATAATCACCATACAGTTTACCTTTAAGCTAATGTTTGTTTTTACCTTTAAGCTAATGTTTGTTTTTACCTTTAAGCTAATGTTTGTTTTTACCTTTAAGCTAATGTTTGTTTCTTTAGGCCAGTGACATCAGTGAGGGCTGCTTTGCTCTGCAACATAAAAAAATCACTGAGTCGTTTTGGACTCTTATCAAGAATCCCTTGATTTTTTGCTCTCAGCCTGCAGACCCATATCCTTTAACGAGGGCCAAGGGTTTGGGCTGCATTTCTGTTAACGTCTACTCTACAGCCATCTGAGAGAATTTCAGTTGGAGAGTTTATAGAAATGGGGAAAAGAGCAAGAAAAGCCAGACTGATGAGGTAAAAGTAAAGTTAAGGGAAAAGAAGCGATGGAGTGCTGGAGACTGTAAGGGTGCCAGGGCTACAGTCAGGCTTGTAACCCTTTTATATCAATCTGTCTATTTGAAGCATATGGCAGACTAAGAGGATTGAGCTTTATGGAGATAGATTTCATTTGCTGAAAATCTTTGTTTTTCTGATTCTATTACTCTCTGGCTTCCCACTCGGGGAATTGTGTCGGCTTTTTACTCGTCGTCGTTGCAGTTTGTCTTTGGTTTGCGGTCATCTCTGCGGATTCCTTAATCTTCCTCCTCTTTTTGCCTGATTTCACTCTCCTCTGTTATTATTCTCTTCCCTTCAGGATCAACATGACGCTTATTTGCATGAAGTCAATTTGACAGAAGTCACACAAAGAAGATTGCAGTGTGGATTGTGTGTGTGTGTGTCTCTGTCTAGCCCTCAGAGTGAGGACCAGTTGTTGCAAAGTGAGGACATTCTGCTGGTCCTCTATTTTGATAATAGTTAGATTCACTGCGAAGGTGTCAGCTGGGTTAGGGTTAGTTATGCACTGGTAATAGTTAGGGTTAGTAATGCACTGGTAATAGTTAGGGTTAGTAATGCACTGGTAATAGTTAGGGTTAGTTATGCATTGGTAATAGTTAGGGTTAGTAATGCATTGGTAATAGTTAGGGTTAGTAATGCACTGGTAATACTTAGGGTTAGTAATGCACTGGTAATAGTTAGGGTTAGTTATGCATTGGTAATAGTTAGGGTTAGTAATGCATTGGTAATAGTTAGGGTTAGTTATGCATTGGTAATAGTTAGGGTTAGTTATGCATTGGTAATAGTTAGGGTTAGTTATGCATTGGTAATAGTTAGGGTTAGTAA